>NW_027001749.1:0-7117 GCF_036934945.1 Oncorhynchus masou masou
CATCCCAAAGGCCCCTTACTGTAAACCCCGGGCCCAATCTACTGTACTATGTATTCCCGATCCCAAAGGCCCCTTACTGTAAACCCCGGGCCCAATCTACTGTACTATGTATTCCCTTCCTGAAGGGCCCTTACTGTAAACCCCGGGCTCCAATCTATTGTATTATGAATTCCCTTCCTGAAGGCCCCTTACGGTAAACCCCGGGCCCAATCTACTGTACTATGTATTCCCTTCCTGAAGGGCCCTTACTGTAAACCCGGGCCCAATCTATTGTATTATGAATTCCTTCCTGAAGGCCCCTTACGGTAAACCCCCGGGCCCAATCTACTGTACTATGTATTCCTTTCCTGGAAGGGCCCTTACTGTAAACCCCGGGCCCAATCTACTGTACTATGTATTCCCTTCCTGAAGGGCCCTTACTGTAAACCCCGGGCCCAATCTATTGTATTATGTATTCCTTCCTGAAGACCCCTTACGGTAAACTCAGGGCCCTATCTACTGTACTATGTATTCCCTTCCTGAAGGGCCCTTACTGTAAACCCTGGCCCAATCTATTGTATTATGAATTCCTTTCCTGAAGACTCCTTACGGTAAACTCAGGGCCCTATCTACTGTTCTATGTTTTCCTTCCTGAAGGGCCCTTACTGTAAACCCCGGGCCCAATCTACTGTTCTATGTTTTCCCTTCCTGAAGGGCCCTTACTGTAAACCCCGGGCCCAATCTATTGTATTATGAATTTCTTCCTGAAGACCCCTTACGGTAAACCAAGGGCCCTATCTACTGTACTATAAATTCCCATCCCAAAGGCCCCTTACTGTAAACCCCGGGCTCAATCTATTGTATTATGAATTCCCATCCCAAAGGCCCCTTACTGTAAACCCCGGGCCCAATCTACTGTACTATAAATTCCTCTTCCTGAAGGCCCCTTACTGTAAACCCTGGGCCCATTCCATTGTACACTGATAGTAGAAATGGTACTACGGTATAATGTCATCACCCCCCTTGGATTTCTTCACATTTCGTTGTGTTACAAGGTGTGATTCAAATGGATACATCTGTCTTGTTTCTGTCAACGATCTACACCAAATACTCTGTCATTTCAAACGTTGAATACATTTTTTTGGGGGGGTTAATGAAAAATAAAACACCAATGTACCTCGATTGGTTAAGTATTCACCCCACTGAGTCAATACATGTCAGAAACGCCTTTGGCAGTGATTACAGCGTTGAGTCTTCTTGGGCTAGTCTCATAAGAGCTTGGCACAGTTGTATTTTACAATGTATGCCCATTATTCTTTTAGAAATTATTTAAGCTCTGTCAAGGTGTTGGGGGATCATGGCTAGACAGATCAAGTCTTTCTGTAGATTTTCAAGCAGCTTTATTAAGTCAAAACTGTAACTTAGCCGTCGCTCACGAACATTCACTGTCTTCTTGGTAAGCAACACCAGTGTAGAGTTGGCTTTGTGTTGTAGGTTATTATTGTAGGTTATTATCCTGCTGACCAGTGAATTTGTCTCCCAGTATCTGGTGGAGAGCAGACTGAAGCAGGTTTTTCCTCTAGGATTTAGCCTGTGTTTAGATCCCATCCCATTTCTTTTCATCCTGAAAAACTCCCCAGTCTTTGCCAATGTCAAGCAGCTTTATTAATTAAGCTTTATTAAGCTACCATAACATGATGAGGCCACCACCTTGCTTGAAAATAGGGGGGCATTTACTCAGTGATGTATTGTTCTGGATTTGCCCCATACATAAGGGTTTGCATTCAGGCCAAAAACTGTATAACTACGCCATGCGTTTTCTTGCAGTATTACTTTAGTACTTTGTTGCATACAGATGCATGTTTTGGACTATTTGTATTCTGTATATTTGTATTCTTCTTTTCACTTTGTCATTTAGGTCATTGTCACGTTCTGACCATCGTTCGTGTGTGTTTTCCTTGTTTTAGTGTTGGTCAGGACGTGAGCTGGGTGGGCATTTTATGTTGTGTGTCTGGTTTGTCTATTTCTATGTTTGACTGATATGGTTCTCAGTAAGAGGCAGGTGTTAGTCATTGTCTCTGATTGGGAACCATATTTAGATGTTTTGTGTTGGGTTTTGTGGGTGATTGTTTCCTGTCTTTGTGTTGTGGCACCAGATAGGACTGTTTTTTTCTCATGTTTGCTTGTTATGGTGTGCTTTCATCTTTATTAAGATGTACAAAATAACCACGCTGCATTTTGGTCCTAAGCCTCTCTTTCGCCAGAAGAAAGCAGTTCTGAAGTCATTATTGTGAAGTTACTACATTGTTGATCCATCCTCAGTTGTTTCCCATCACAGGCATTGACTTCTTTAAAATCACCAATGGTCTCATGGCGTCCTAAGCAGTTTCCTTCCTTCCCGGTAGCTCAGTTCAAAAGGGCGACTGCATCCTTGATGCGTCAGGGGGTTTTAATACTTCATCCACAGCATAAATATTAACTAGACCGTGCTTAAAGAGATGTTCAACATCTGACTTGTTATTGTTACCCATCTACCAATCACTGTTCTTCTTTATGAGGCTTCTGAAAAGCTCTAGTCTTTGCAGTTGAATCTGTACAGGAAATAAAAAAACTTGACTGAGGCACCTTGCAGATGTTGTATGAATGGGGGACAGAGGAAGGGTTAGTCAATTAAAACATCATGTCAAACACTATTATTTCACACAGAGTGAGTCCATGTAACTTATTATGTGATTTGTTAAGCCATATTTTGCTTCTGAACTGAATTAAACTTGTAACAAACAACTATTTTTTATAAATTTTGATTAATTTGTGAACTGTGGTTGAATTTTCTTATTACTTTGACATTATGGATGATTTTGGTGTAGATAATGACAAAAAAACAACAACAATTAAATTATGTCAATCCACTTTTTAAAGCAACAACCTGTGGAAGAAGTTCAAGGGGGTGTAGACTTTATATACATAGGCACCAAAAGGATTCAATCCAGTGGTGGAAAAAGTACTCAATGGTGGTGATTGACTCGCTGTCCTGGCGTCGTGAGGAGTTTGTTCCACCATTGGGGGCCAGAGCAGCGAACAGTTTTGACTGGGCTGAGCGGGAACTGTACTTCCTCAATGGTAGGGAGGCGAGCAGGCCAGAGGTGGATGAACGCAGTGCCCTTGCTTGGGTGTAGGGCCTGATCAGAGCCTGGAGGTACTGCGGTGCCGTTCCCCTCACAGCTCCGTAGGCAAGCACCATGGTCTTGTAGCGGATGCGAGCTTCAACTGGAAGCCAGTGGAGAGAGCGGAGGAGCGGGGTGACGTGAGAGAACTTGGGAAGGTTGAACACCAGACGGGCTGCGGCGTTCTGGATGAGTTGTAGGGGTTTAATGGCACAGGCAGGGAGCCCAGCCAACAGCGAGTTGCAGTAATCCAGACGGGAGATGACAAGTGCCTGGATTAGGACCTGCGCCGCTTCCTGTGTGAGGCAGGGTCGTACTCTGCGGATGTTGTAGAGCATGAACCTACAGGAACGGGCCACCGCCATGATGTTGGTTGAGAACGACAGGGTGTTGTCCAGGATCACGCCAAGGTTCTTAGCGCTCTGGGAGGAGGACACAATGGAGTTGTCAACCGTGATGGCGAGATCATGGAACGGGCAGTCCTTCCCCGGGAGGAAGAGCAGCTCCGTCTTGCCGAGGTTCAGCTTGAGGTGGTGATCCGTCATCCACACTGATATGTCTGCCAGACATGCAGAGATGCGATTCGCCACCTGGTCATCAGAAGGGGGAAAGGAGAAGATTAATTGTGTGTCGTCTGCATAGCAATGATAGGAGAGACCATGTGAGGTTATGACAGAGCCAAGTGACTTGGTGTATAGCGAGAATAGGAGAGGGCCTAGAACAGAGCCCTGGGGGACACCAGTGGTGAGAGCGCGTGGCGAGGAGACAGATTCTCGCCACGCCACCTGGTAGGAGCGACCTGTCAGGTAGGACGCAATCCAAGCGTGGGCCGCGCCGGAGATGCCCAACTCGGAGAGGGTGGAGAGGAGGATCTGATGGTTCACAGTATCGAAGGCAGCCGATAGGTCTAGAAGGATGAGAGCAGAGGAGAGAGAGTTAGCTTTAGCAGTGCGGAGCGCTCCGTGATGCAGAGAAGAGCAGTCTCAGTTGAATGACTAGTCTTGTAACCTGACTGATTTGGATCAAGAAGGTCATTCTGAGAGAGATAGCGGGAGAGCTGGCCAAGGACGGCACGTTCAAGAGTTTTGGAGAGAAAAGAAAGAAGGGATACTGGTCTGTAGTTGTTGACATCGGAGGGATCGAGTGTAGGTTTTTTCAGAAGGGGTGCAACTCTCGCTCTCTTGAAGACGGAAGGGACGTAGCCAGCGGTCAGGGATGAGTTGATGAGCGAGGTGAGGTAAGGGAGAAGGTCCCGGAAATGGTCTGGAGAAGAGAGGAGGGGATAGGGTCAAGCGGGCAGGTTGTTGGGCGGCCGGTCGTCACAAGAAGCGAGATTTCATCTGGAGAGAGAGGGGAGAAAGAGGTCAGAGCACAGGGTAGGGCAGTGTGAGCAGAACCAGCGGTGTCGTTTGACTTAGCAAACGAGGATCGGATGTCGTCGACCTTCTTTTCAAAATGGTTGACGAAGTCATCTGCAGAGAGGAGGAGGGGGGAGGGGAGGAGGATTCAGGAGGGAGGAGAAGGTGGCAAAGAGCTTCCTAGGGTTAGAGGCAGATGCTTGGAATTTAGAGTGGTAGAAAGTGGCTTTAGCAGCAGAGACAGAGGAGGAAAATGTAGAGAGGAGGGAGTGAAAGGATGCCAGGTCCGCAGGGAGGCGAGTTTTCCTCCATTTCCGCTCGGCTGCCCGGAGCTCTGTTCTGTGAGCTCGCAATGAGTCATCGAGCCACGGAGCGGGAGGGGAGGACCGAGCCGGCCTGGAGGATAGGGGACATAGAGAGTCAAAGGATGCAGAAAGGGAAGAGAGGAGGGTTGAGGAGGCAGAATCAGGAGAAAGGTTGGAGAAGGTATGAGCAGAGGGAAGAGATGATAGGATGGAAGAGGAGAGAGTAGCGGGGAGAGAGAGCGAAGGTTGGGACGGCGCGATACCATCCGAGTAGGGGCAGTGTGGGAAGTGTTGGATGAGAGCGAGAGGGAAAAGGATACAAGGTAGTGGTCGGAGACTTGGAGGGAGTTGCAATGAGGTTAGTGGAAGAACAGCATCTAGTAAAGATGAGGTCGAGCGTATTGCCTGCCTTGTGAGTAGGGGGAAGGTGAGAGGGTGAGGTCAAAAGAGGAGAGGAGTGGAAAGAAGGAGGCAGAGAGGAATGAGTCAAAGGTAGACGTGGGGAGGTTAAAGTCGCCCAGGACTGTGAGAGGTGAGCCGTCCTCAGGAAAGGAGCTTATCAAGGCATCAAGCTCATTGATGAACTCTCCGAGGGAACCTGGAGGGCGATAAATGATAAGGATGTTAAGCTTGAAAGGGCTGGTAACTGTGACAGCATGGAATTCAAAGGAGGCGATAGATAGATGGGTAAGGGGAGAGAGAGAGAATGACCACTTGGGAGAGATGAGGATCCCGGGTGCCACCACCCCGCTGACCAGAAGCTCTCGGGTGTGCGAGAACACGTGGGCGGACGAAGAGAGAGCAGTAGGAGTAGCAGTGTTATCTGTGGTGATCCATGTTTCCGTCAGTGCCAGGAAGTCGAGGACTGGAGGGAGGCATAGGCTGAGATGAACTCTGCCTTGTTGGCCGCAGATCGGCAGTTCCAGAGGCTACCGGAGACCAGGAACTCCACGTGGGTCGTGCGCGCTGGGACCACCAGATTAGGTGGCCGCGGCCACGCGGTGTGGAGCGTTTGTATGGTCTGTGCAGAGAGGAGAGAACAGGGATAGATAGACACATAGTTGACAGGGTACAGAAGAGGCTACGCTAATGCAAAGGAGATTGAATGACAAGTGGACTACACGTCTCGAATGTTCAGAAAGTTAAGCTTACGTAGCAAGAATCTTATTGACTAAAATGATTGAAATGATACAGTACTGCTGGAGTAGGCTAGCTGGTAGTGGCTGCGATGTTGACACTACACTAATCAAGTCGTTCTGTCGAGTGTAATAGTTTCTACAGTGCTGCTATTCGGGGGCTAGCTGGCTAGCTAGCAGGTTGATTGCGTTACGTTACCTTAAAAGAACGACAATAGCTGGCTAGCTAACCTAGAAAATCGCTCTAGGCTACACAATTGTCTTAGATACAAAGACGGCTATGTAGCTAGCTAGCTACGATCAAACAAAACAAACCGTTGTACTGTAATAGTTACTACAGTGCTGCTATTAGCTGGCTAGCTACGTTAAAAGAACGACAATAGCTGGCCAGCTAACCTAGAAAATCGCTCTAGGCTACACAATTGTCTTAGATACAAAGACGGCTATGTAGCTAGCTAGCTACGATCAAACAAAACAAACCGTTGTACTGTAATAGTTACTACAGTGCTGCTATTCGGGGGCTAGCTGGCTAGCTACGTTAAAGAACGACAATAGCTGGCCAGCTAACCTAGAAAATCGCTCTAGACTACACAATTGTCTTAGATACAAAGACGGCTATGTAGCTGGCTAGCTACGATCAAACAAATCAAACCGTTGTACTGTAATGAAGTGAAATGAAAATGTGATACTACCTGTGGAGCGACGCGGAATGTTGACCGGGTAGTTGGAGTTCAATTCGGTAGAGGTTGGCTAGCTGTTGGCTAGCTAGCTAGCAGCATTTCCTACGTTAAGGACGACAAATAGCTGGCTAGCTAACCGGGTAAATTAAGATAATCACTCTAAGTCTACACACTCTAAACTGCACAATTATCTTGGATACGAAGACAGCGAAGACAACTATGTAGCTAGCTGACACTACGCTAATCGAGTCGTTCAGTTGAGTGTAATAGTTTCTACAGTGCTGGTGGACAGTGGATGTTAGCTAGCTGCTTAGCTAGCTGCTGGGCAGATACGTTAGACGACGAAATACGATAATTATGCAATTATCGTTGATACAAAGACGGCTATGTAGCTAGCTAAGAAGAAATTGCTAAGATTAGACAAATCAAACCGTTGTACTATAACGAAATGTAATGAAAAGTTATACTACCTGCGGACCGAAGTGTAGATGCGAC
>NW_027001750.1:0-7116 GCF_036934945.1 Oncorhynchus masou masou
GCACATAGCACACACACACACACACACACACACACACACACACACACACACACACACACACACACACACACACACACACACACACACACACACACACACACACACACACACAGAGAACACCGCTAATATTTAACCTCCCCTTCTATCTCTTACACAGTTTTCTAAAAGAGGGCTTAACCCCAGGCTTCCATTAGTCAACAGAAAGCCCCTCATCCTATGCTCTTCTCTATAGAAACTATTTTGGTGCTTTACTATCAATCTGGTTGCCTTTCAGATAAAAAATATCATAACACCTTGGCAGGGAGAGGCTTGAAGTACGACTGTGTGGATGTGATTTCCTGTTGTGGAGATAATTCAGTTGGTACTGGGAGGTGTTTGTGTGTGTGTATGAGTGAGTGTGAGTTAGTTTGTGTTGCAGGCAGGTTGAGGCTCCTTCCAGGCTAGGATTACTGTACTGTATAGTTCCTCATTATCACCCAGAGGAGAGATTATCCCTGGTCTGTCCCCTTCTGCTCCGTCCCATCTACAGCCCTCTGTTACCCAGCGCTTATATACAAATACTCAGAGCTACACACTGTAGAGGATATGGGCTGCTGCAGATATTGACACAGATCTTACACCGTCAGAAACTATAGTGTGGTTAGGGTAAACCATTACAAAAATACTGACATAAACATGACTCAAACACAGTACACACAATACACACAGACACAAACAGAAACAAATAGGCACACACAGACAAACACACAAATTGGACTGAGAAGGAAGTAGAATTACTCTCCAATTCTGTGATTAAATTTCAGAATCAACCCTGGCTGGCTGGCTGGCCCGGCCATCACTAATAGAAAGACAGAATAGATAATGCCACACTGTATTACAGTAGACAGGACCCCCCACTCAGCTGTTGCTATCCCAGGCAACATTGATGGTATTAGCGAGAAACGGTCTGTTGGTGTCCCAAATGGCACCCTATTCCTATGGGCCCAGGTCAAAGTAGTACACAGCATAGGGAATATGGTGCCATTTAGGACACAACCAGACAGAATGCTGTCTGGAGCAATAATTCAGGAGGCGGTCTCTCTCTCACTCCACTAATCTCATCAATACTAACACCAACAAAAAAATGAGTTTCTGACCAGCCATTACAGAGTGACATATATTGAACAAATGACATGGCAGAGAAGGCACAAAATGGCTCCTTAAGCTGTACCAAATGACATGTTAAAAGAACACCCTTTATTAATGATCTGGCTACGGTCTGGTCGGGGTGATGAACAGCGGGCGGGTAATGCTGTAATTTAAAGGATATATAAAACATATAATACAAATACAAATACAAAGTCTGCCAATAGTATAAGTACTTGATAGAACTACAATACAGAACTCAGATACAATGTACACAGAGAGGTGCATTGGTGTGTATTCCATGAAAGTAGGTTTACTAGTACAAATCTAAAAAGTTTTTATTTGAATCCTGGTGTCTCTGGAGACATAATATTAAGTTATACATTTTATCAGAAGATGGAGGGGGACCTGTATTAGTGATTTTGAGAGACAGATCGTGATTGTGGAGGCCAGGTCATCTGATGCAGCAGGTGTGTTGGGTCATTGTCCTGTTGATAGTCTCACTAAGCCCAAACCAGATAAGATGGCGTATCGCTGCAGAATGCTGGTAGCCATGCTAGTTAACTGTGCCTTGAATTCAAAGTAAATCACAGGCAGTGTCACCAGTAAGCACCCCTACACCATAACACCTTCTCCTCCATGCTTTACGGTTCCGGTTGGAGCGAGCGGTCGCATCTACACTTCGGTCCGCAGGTAGTATAACTTTTCATTACATTTCGTTATAGTACAACGGTTTTGATTTGTCTAATCTTAGCAATTTCTTCTTAGCCAGCTACATAGCCGTCTTTGTATCAACGACAATTGCATAATTATCGGTATTTCGTCGTCCCTAACGTATCTGCCCAGCAGCTAGCTAACAGCTAGCTAACATCCACTGTCCACTAGCACTGTAAAAACTATTACACTCAACTGAACGACTCGATTAGCGTAGTGTCAGCTAGCTACATAGTTGTCTTCGCTGTCTTCATATCCAAGATAATTGTGCAGTTTAGAGTGTGTAGACTTAGAGTGATTATCTTAATTTACCGAGGTTAGCTAGCCAGCTATTTGTCGTCCTTAGCGTGGGAAATGCTGCTAGCTAGCTAACCAACAACTAGCCAACCTCTACCAATTGAACTCCAACTACCCGGTCAGCATTCATGTCGCTCCACAGGTAGTATCACATTTTCATTTCACTTCATTACAGTACAGCGGTTTGATTTGTTTGATCGTAGCTAGCCAGCTACATAGCGATCTTTGTATCTAAGACAATTGTGTAGTCTGGAAGCGTTTTCTAGGTTAGCTGGCCAGCTATTGTGGATTCTTCTACGCGTAGCTGTAGCTAGCCCGAATAGCAGCACTGTAGTAACTTCAATGCGGGTACAGCGGTTTGTTTTGTTTGATCGTAGCTAGCTAGCTACATAGCCGTCTTTGTATCTAAGACAATTGTGTAGCCTAGAGCGATTTTCTAGGTTAGCTGGCCAGCTATTGTCGTTCTTTTAACGTAGCTAGCCAGCTAGCCCCCGAATAGCAGCACTGTAGTAACTATTACAGTACAACGGTTTGTTTTGTTTGATCGTAGCTAGCTAGCTACATAGCCGTCTTTGTATCTAAGACAATTGTGTAGCCTAGAGCGATTTTCTAGGTTAGCTAGCCAGCTATTGTCGTTCTTTTAAAGTAACGTAATGCAATCAACCTGCTAGCTAGCCAGCTAGCCCCCGAATAGCAGCACTGTAGAAAAAACTATTACACTCGACGGAACGACTTGATTAGTGTAGTGTCAACATCGCAGCCACTACCAGCTAGCCTACTCCAGCAGTACTGTATCATTTCAATCATTTTAGTCAATAAGATTCTTGCTACGTAAGCTTAACTTTCTGAACATTCGAGACGTGTAGTCCACTTGTCATTCCAATCTCCTTTGCATTAGCGTAGCCTCTTCTGTACCCTGTTAACTATGTGTCTATCTATCCCTGTTCTCTCCTCTCTGCACAGACCATACAAACGCTCCACACCGCGTGGCCACGGCCACCCTAATCTGGTGGTCCCAGCGCGCACGACCCACGTGGAGTTCCTGGTCTCCGGTAGCCTCTGGAACTGCCGATCTGCGGCCAACAAGGCAGAGTTCATCTCAGCCTATGCCTCCCTCCAGTCCCTCGACTTCCTGGCACTGACGGAAACATGGATCACCACAGATAACACTGCTACTCCTACTGCTCTCTCTTCGTCCGCCCACGTGTTCTCGCACACCCCGAGAGCTTCTGGTCAGCGGGGTGGTGGCACCGGGATCCTCATCTCTCCCAAGTGGTCATTCTCTCTCTCTCCCTTACCCATCTATCTATCGCCTCCTTTGAATTCCATGCTGTCACAGTTACCAGCCCTTTCAAGCTTAACATCCTTATCATTTATCGCCCTCCAGGTTCCCTCGGAGAGTTCATCAATGAGCTTGATGCCTTGATAAGCTCCTTTCCTGAGGACGGCTCACCTCTCACAGTCCTGGGCGACTTTAACCTCCCCACGTCTACCTTTGACTCATTCCTCTCTGCCTCCTTCTTTCCACTCCTCTCCTCTTTTGACCTCACCCTCTCACCTTCCCCCCTACTCACAAGGCAGGCAATACGCTCGACCTCATCTTTACTAGATGCTGTTCTTCCACTAACCTCACTGCAACTCCCCTCCAAGTCTCCGACCACTACCTTGTATCCTTTTCCCTCTCGCTCTCATCCAACACTTCCCACACTGCCCCTACTCGGATGGTATCGCGCCGTCCCAACCTTCGCTCTCTCTCCCCCGCTACTCTTTCCTCTTCCATCCTATCATCTCTTCCCTCTGCTCATACCTTCTCCAACCTTTCTCCTGATTCTGCCTCCTCAACCCTCCTCTCTTCCCTTTCTGCATCCTTTGACTCTCTATGTCCCCTATCCTCCAGGCCGGCTCGGTCCTCCCCTCCCGCTCCGTGGCTCGATGACTCATTGCGAGCTCACAGAACAGAGCTCCGGGCAGCCGAGCGGAAATGGAGGAAAACTCGCCTCCCTGCGGACCTGGCATCCTTTCACTCCCTCCTCTCTACATTTTCCTCCTCTGTCTCTGCTGCTAAAGCCACTTTCTACCACTCTAAATTCCAAGCATCTGCCTCTAACCCTAGGAAGCTCTTTGCCACCTTCTCCTCCCTCCTGAATCCTCCTCCCCCTCCCCCCTCCTCCCTCTCTGCAGATGACTTCGTCAACCATTTTGAAAAGAAGGTCGACGACATCCGATCCTCGTTTGCTAAGTCAAACGACACCGCTGGTTCTGCTCACACTGCCCTACCCTGTGCTCTGACCTCTTTCTCCCCTCTCTCTCCAGATGAAATCCCGCTTGTGAATGACGGCCGCCAACAACCCTGCCCGCTCGACCTATCCCCCTCCTCTTCTCCAGACCATTTCCGGGGACCTTCTCCCTTACTCACTCCGCTCATCAACTCATCCCTGACCGCTGGCTACGTCCCTTCCGTCTTCAGAGAGGCGAGTTGCACCCTTCTGAAAAAACCTACACTCGATCCTCCGATGTCAACAACTACAGACCAGTATCCCTTCTTTCTTTTCTCTCCAAAACTCTTGAACGTGCCGTCCTTGGCCAGCTCTCGCTATCTCTCAGAATGACCTTCTGATCCAATCAGTCAGGTTTCAAGACTAGTCATTCAACTGGAGACTGCTCTTCTCTGCATCACGGAGGCGCTCCGCACTACTAAAGCTAACTCTCTCTCCTCTGCTCTCATCCTTCTAGACCTATCGGCTGCTTTCGATACTGTGAACCATCAGATCCTCCTCTCCACCCTCTCCGAGTTGGGCATCTCCGGCGCGGCCCATGCGTGGATTGCGTCCCTACCTGACAGGTCGCTCCTACCAGGTGGCGTGGCGAGAATCTGTCTCCTCGCCACGCGCTCTCACCACTGGTGTCCCCCAGGGCTCTGTTCTAGGCCCTCTCCTATTCTCGCTATACACCAAGTCACTTGGCTCTGTCATAACCTCACATGGTCTCTCCTATCATTGCTATGCAGACGACACACAATTAATCTTCTCCTTTCCCCCTTCTGATGACCAGGTGGCGAATCGCATCTCTGCATGTCTGGCAGACATATCAGTGTGGATGACGGATCACCACCTCAAGCTGAACCTCGGCAAGACGGAGCTGCTCTTCCTCCCGGGGAAGGACTGCCCGTTCCATGATCTCGCCATCACGGTTGACACTCCATTGTGTCCTCCTCCCAGAGCGCTAAGAACCTTGGCGTGATCCTGGACAACACCCTGTCGTTCTCAACCAACATCATGGCGGTGGCCCGTTCTTGTAGGTTCATGCTCTACAACATCCGCAGAGTACGACCCTGCCTCACACAGGAAGCGGCGCAGGTCCTAATCCAGGCACTTGTCATCTCCCGTCTGGATTACTGCAACTCGCTGTTGGCTGGGCTCCCTGCCTGTGCCATTAAACCCCTACAACTCATCCAGAACGCCGCAGCCCGTCTGGTGTTCAACCTTCCCAAGTTCTCTCACGTCACCCCGCTCCTCCGCTCTCTCCACTGGCTTCCAGTTGAAGCTCGCATCCGCTACAAGACCATGGTGCTTGCCTACGGAGCTGTGAGGGGAACGGCACCGCAGTACCTCCAGGCTCTGATCAGGCCCTACACCCAAGCAAGGGCACTGCGTTCATCCACCTCTGGCCTGCTCGCCTCCCTACCATTGAGGAAGTACAGTTCCCGCTCAGCCCAGTCAAAACTGTTCGCTGCTCTGGCCCCCCAATGGTGGAACAAACTCCCTCACGACGCCAGGACAGCGGAGTCAATCACCACCTTCCGGAGACACCTGAAACCCCACCTCTTCAAGGAATACCTAGGATAGGATAAGTAATCCTTCTCACCTCCCCCCCTTAAATGATTTAGATGCACTATTGTAAAGTGGCTGTTCCACTGGATGTCAGAAGGTGAATTCACCAATTTGTAAGTCGCTCTGGATAAGAGCGTCTGCTAAATGACTTAAATGTAAATGTAAATGTTTACGGGGGAAATACACATGAGGTCATCCGTTCACCAACACCGCGTCTCACAAAGACACTGTAGTTGTTTCTAGCCATTTTGAGCCTGTAATCGAACCCACAAATGTTGATGCTCCAGATACTCAACTACTCTAAAGAAGGTCAGTTGTATTGCTTCTTTAATCAGCAACACAGTTTTCAGCTGTGCTAACATAATTGTAAAAGGGTTTTCTAATGATAAATTAGCCTTTTAAAATTATAAACTTGGATTGGCTAACACAACGTGCCAATGGAACACAGGAGTGATGGCTGCTGATAATGGACCTCTATATGCCTATGTAGATATTCCATAAAAAATCTACCGTTTCCGATACAATAGTCATTTACAACATTAACAATGTCTACACTGTATTTCTGATCAATTTGATGTTATTTTAATGGACACATGAAAACACATTTTTTTTTATTTTCTTTCAAAAACAAGGACATTTCTAAGTGACTCCATACTTTTGAACAGTGGTGGATATACAGTGCCTTCGGACAGTATACAGACCCTTTGACTTTTTCCAAATTTACAGCATTATTCTAAAATGGATTAAATAAATACAAATCCTCAACAATCTACACACAATACCCCATAATGAAATGTTTGCAAATGTATAAAAACGAAAACAGAGATACCTTATTTACATAAGTATTCAGACCCTTTGCTGTGAGACTCAAAATTGAGCTCAGGTGCATCCTGTTTCCATTGATCATTCTTGAGATGTTTCTACAACTTCATTGGAGTCCACTTGTGGTCAATTAATTTTATTGGACATGATTTGGAAAGGCACACTCCTGTCTATATAAGGATGGACTGTTGCCAGTGCATGTCAGAGCAAAAACCAAGCAATGAGGTTGAAGGAATTGTCCGTAGAGCTCAGAAACAGGATTGTGTTGAGGCACAGATCTGGGGAAGGGTAACATAGCATTTCTGCTGCATTGAAGTTACCCAAGAAC
>NW_027001751.1:0-7115 GCF_036934945.1 Oncorhynchus masou masou
TCATATCATGTCCCTCCCAGTCAGTCAGTCAGTCAGATCATGTCCCTCCCAGTCAGTCAGTCAGTCAGATCATGTCCCTCCCCAGTCAGTCAGTCAGTCAGAGCATGTCCCTCCCAGTCAGCCAGTCAGTCAGTCAGAGCATGTCCCTCCCAGTCAGGCAGTCAGTCAGTCAGTCAGTCAGTCAGATCATGTCCCTCCCAGTCAGCCAGTCAGTCAGTCAGATCATGTCCCTCCCAGTCAGTCAGTCAGACAGTCAGAGCATGTCCCTCCCAGTCAGTCAGTCAGTCAGTCAGATCATGTCCCTCCCAGTCAGTCAGTCAGTCAGTCAGATCATGTCCCTCCCAGTCAGTCAGTCAGTCAGTCAGTCAGTCAGATCATGTCCCTCCCAGTCAGCCAGACTGTCAGAGCATGTCCCTCCCAGTCAGCCAGACTGTCAGAGCATGTCCCTCCCAGTCAGCCAGACTGTCAGTCAGAACATGTCCCTCCCAGTCAGCCAGACTGTCAGAACATGTCCCTCCCAGTCAGCCAGACTGTCAGAGCATGTCCTCCCAGTCAGCCAGACTGTCAGAACATGTCCCTCCCAGTCAGCCAGACTGTCAGAACATGTCCCTCCCAGTCAGCCAGACTGTCAGTCAGAGCATGTCCCTCCCAGTCAGCCAGACTGTCAGAGCATGTCCCTCCCAGTCAGCCAGACTGTCAGAGCATGTCCCTCCCAGTCAGCCAGACTGTCAGAGCATGTCCCTCCTAGTCAGCCAGACTGTCAGAGCATGTCCCTCCCTCCCAGTCAGCCAGACTGTCAGAGCATGTCCCTCCCTCCCAGTCAGCCAGACTGTCAGAGCATGTCCCTCCCAGTCAGCCAGACTGTCAGAGCATGTCCCTCCCTCCAGTCAGCCAGACTGTCAGAGCATGTCCCTCCCTCCCAGTCAGCCAGACTGTCAGAGCATGTCCCTCCCTCCCAGTCAGCCAGACTGTCAGAGCATGTCCCTCCTCCCAGTCAGCCAGACTGTCAGAGCATGTCCCTCCCAGTCAGCCAGACTGTCAGAGCATGTCCCTCCCAGTCAGCCAGACTGTCAGAGCATGTCCCTCCCAGTCAGCCAGACTGTCAGAGCATGTCCCCCCAGTCAGCCAGACTGTCAGAGCATGTCCCTCCCAGTCAGCCAGACTGTCAGAGCATGTCCCTCCCAGTCAGCCAGACTGTCAGAGCATGTCCCTCCCAGTCAGCCAGACTGTCAGAGCATGTCCCTCCCAGTCAGCCAGACTGTCAGAGCATGTCCCTCCCAGTCAGCCAGACTGTCAGAGCATGTCCCTCCCAGTCAGCCAGACTGTCAGTCAGAGCATGTCCCTCCCAGTCAGCCAGACTGTCAGTCAGAGCATGTCCCTCCCAGTCAGCCAGACTGTCAGAGCATGTCCCTCCCAGTCAGCCAGACTGTCAGTCAGAGCATGTCCCTCCCAGTCAGCCAGACTGTCAGTCAGAGCATGTCCCTCCCAGTCAGCCAGACAGTCAGTCAGAGCATGTCCCTCCCAGTCAGCCAGACTGTCAGAGCATGTCCCTCCCAGTCAGCCAGACTGTCAGAGCATGTCCCTCCCAGTCAGCCAGACTGTCAGAGCATGTCCCTCCCAGTCAGCCAGACTGTCAGAGCATGGTACAGAGTGTTCCCCTGTCTGTTCAGGCTGGATGCAGCCTCTCTGTTTGTTTGTCTGACTCTCTGGGAGAGGAGAGAGGGGAGACAAGGGGGATTGGAAAGAGGGAAGGCACCCAGAACGCAGCATATCTGAGATGTGTACACACAACACATCTGACAGGCAGGGGCTGAGGCTGGCTCAGCTGAGAAAGGGGCTGAAACACAGTGTCTTCGACAGCCAGGGAGCAGTCCTGGGCCCAGTGCCAGGGTCTGTCTCCAGCCACATAGATCCAGATGGAGACCCAGGGTTCTCTCCTACAGCTCTGTGTGGATGCATCCCTGTTCAGTAACCTCTGGTGCTGGTTGGTGTCTGTACAACACCCCAGGATGACCTGGAGAATGTCCAAAAACAAGCCAGGGCTCTTTGTCTAAAGTAAGACCCATCATTACAGAGTTCATTGACATGAGAGAGAAAGAGAAAGAGAGAGAAAGAGGTCTCAGCTTCTGTATAGTGACAAGAGCTTCAAAAACAAAACATTGGCACGGAACCATCCTCATTGGTGCAGAAGAATCAACTTTTCCATACCCCTTGTCCTCGCAGTAGAGGATGAGAAGAGAGGGGGATGACTGGAGAGTTGGAGGGGTGTGTACTGCACTATACTGGATCTGCTACCTCTGCTCTATCAACCAATTTTAGGGATTTCTGACATAACCTAGCCTGTCTCTCTCTCTTTTCATGTCTCTCTCTCTCTCTCCATGTCTGTCTGTCTCTCTCGGGTCTGTCTCTTTCGGTCTGTCTCTTTCGGTCTGTCTCTTTCGGTCTGTCTCTTTCGGTCTGTCTATCCATGTCTCTATGTCTCTCTCTGTCACTTGACCAAAACAAACAAAACAAAACTTCTCAAATGTCACAACTGGCCGTCCCGTGGTGTAAAAGCAGACTCAGGGAACGTTAGGTCACTATCACAGCAGGGGCTTATTCTGGCCCAGTTACCCCCCACAGCTGTGGTCCTGTGTGGCTCAGTTGGTAACAGTGTGGTGCTAGCAACGCTAGGGTCGTGTGGGTTCAATTCCTGCTGGGGTCACATGTAAAAATGTATACACTCTGTACTGTACTACTGTAAGTCTCGTTGGATAAAAGCGTCTGCTGAATGGCCTGTTATGGCGAGTTTAAAAATGCTAATGTCGTGTACAGTACATTCACATGGGACCAAAATGTTGACCCCAGAAGATGATCCTTGGCTGGAAAGGCACAATAAAACAGTGTGAGCCTTTAACGGTGTGTGTGTGTGTATATTTTCACATGGCTATATGACAGAAACCCCAGAGGAACTAACCACATCCGACAATGAGAAACCACTGGTCATCATGACGGCATCACATGACAACAGGGCCACGTAACCACGGCGCGTGACGTAACCCCACGGCTCGTGACGTAACCACGGCGAGTTGCGATTGGAACTAAGTCGCATGCTCAAGTTTACGAGAACACGCGTTTAGCTTTTCTGTGAGCTCAGCCTCGTATGAAGTCTGGAGAAATACATGTGACTGTTATACAGCCAAACCTTACTTCTCATTATACAGTACACAGAAAGAGGCCCTAATGTTACACAAGGTCATGTGAAGGCAGAGAGACACAGTCATATACATACATCCATGCAACTCATAATACTGTACATCTACCATGGTATCCATTACAGGTTCAACAACCAGTACTCATTACTGAGGAAATAAACATGGCAGTGAGCATGGAGCTGCTCACCACTAACAACAGCCTTATTCAAATCGCAATGAAACATGGTGGCTGAACCATGCTAATGACCTGTGGTACGCCTCTGGGGGTGGTGTGTGGACATGTTTAACTATTCATCTGGGGACTCGATGTCCCCGCAAGAAAAGTAAACAACAAAAAAATTGGACCAACTGGGGACATCCCCACAAGGTCAAATGCTATTTCTAGGAGGTTTAGGGTTGAGGTTAGAATTACATTAAGGGTTAAGGTGAGGAACTAGGGTTTAGTTTGAGGGTGAGGAGCGAGGGGTATGGTTAGGAGCTAGGGTTAGTTTTAGGGTTAGGAGCTAAGGGTAGGTTTAGGAGCTAAGGTTAGTTTTAGGGTTAGGAGCTAGGGTTATTTTGAGCGTTAGGAGCTAAATCAAATCAAATTTTATTTGTCACATACACATGGTTAACAGATATTAATGAGAGTGTAGCTGAAATGCTTGTGCTTCTAGTTCCGACAATGCAGTAATAACCAACAAGTAATCTAGCTAACAATTCCAAAACTACTACCTTATAGACACAAGTGTAAGGGGATAAAGTATATGTACATAAAGATATATGAATGAGTGATGGTACAGAGCGGCATAGGCAAGATACAGTAGATGGTATCGAGTACAGTGGTATAAGACATGAGATGAGTATGTAAACAAAGTGGCATAGTTAAAGTGGCTAGTGATACATGTAATACATAAAGATGCAGTAGATGATAGAGTACAGTATATACGTATACATATGAGATGAATAATGTAGGGTATAAACATTATATTAGGTAGCATTGTTTAAAGTGGCTAGTATATATTCTCATCATTTCCCATCATTCCCATTATTAAAGTGGCTGGAGTTAAGTCAGTGTGAGTTGGCAGCAGCCACTCAATGTTAGTGATGCATGTTTAACAGTCTGATGGCCTTGAGATAGAAGCTGTTTTTCAGTCTCTCGGTGCTAGCTTTGATGCACCTGTACCCCGCCTTCTGGATGATAACTCAAATCCTTCTGTTCACCTGATTTAGAATTCCTCACAATCAAATGTAGACCGCATTATCTACCAAGAGAATTCTCTTCGATTATAATCACAGCCGTATATATCCCCCCCCAAGCAGACACATCGATGGCTCTGAACAAACTTTATTTAACTCTTTGCAAACTGGAAACCATTTATCCGGAGGCTGCAACAACCATGACGCATATAAGGACTGCCCCACCCCCTTTCGGAAAAGCTGACTACGACTCCATTTTGCTGATACCTGCCTACAGACAAAAGCTAAAAAAGAAGCTCCCACGCTGAGGTCTGTCCAACGCTGGTCCGACCAATGACTCCACACTCCAGGACTGCTTCCATCACGTGGACTGGGGATGTTTGACAAGGGCCAGATAACAACATTGACGAATACGCTGATTCAAAAGAAGTTCATTAGAATTGGGTATAAGAAGATGTCGTTCCCATAGCAACGTTAAACATTCCAACCAGAAACCTTGGATTGATGGCAGCATTCGCGTGAAACTGAAAGCGCGAACCACTGCTTTCAATCAGGGCAAGGTGTCTGGTAACATGACTGAATACAAACAATGCAGCTATTCCCTCCGTAAGGCTAACAAACAAGCTAAAGCGTCAGTACAGAGACAAAGTAGAATCCCAATTCAACGGCTCAGACACAAGAGGCATGTGGCAGGGTATACAGTCAATCACGGACTACAGGAAGAAATCCAGCCCAGTCACGGACCAGGATGTCTTGCTCCCAGGCAGACTAAATAACTTTTGCCCGCTTTGAGGACAATACAGTGCCACTGACACTGCCTGCAACGGAAAAATGCGGTCTCTCCTTCACTGCAGCCGGTGAGTAAAACATTTAAACGTGTTAACCCCGCAAGGCTGCAGGCCCAGACGGGGTATCCCAGCCGCGCCCTCAGAGCATGCGTGAGACCAGCTGGCTGGTGTGTTTTACGGACATATTCAATCAATCCTTATACCAGTCTGCTGTTCCCACATGCTTCAAGAGGGCCACCATTGTGTCCTGTGTGGCTCAGTCGGTAGAGCATGGCGCTTGCAACGCCAACGTCGTGGGTTCGATTCCCGCTGGGGCCACCCATATGTAAAAGTAGTGGCCCCAGCCGACTTGTAAGTCGCTTTGGACAAAAGCGTCTGCTAAATGGGATATATTATTATTATTTATTATTATATTATATTATATTACCATTGTTCCTGTTCCCAAGAAAGCTAAGAGTGTAGGCTAAGCGACTACCGCCCACGTAGCACTCACTTCCGTCATCATGAAGTGCTTTGAGAGACTAGTCAAGGACCATATCACCTCCACCCTACCTGACACCCTAGACCCACTCCAATTTGCTTACCGCTCAAATAGGTCCACGGACGATGCAATCTCAACCACACTGCACACTGCCCCAGCCCATCTGGACAAGAGGAATACCTATGTGAGAATGCTGTTCATCGACTACAGCTCGGCATTCAGCACCATAGTACCCTCCAAAGCTCGTCATCAAGCTCGAGACCTGGGTCTCGACCCGCCTGTGCAACTGGGTACTGGACTTCCTGACGGGCCGCCCCCAGGTGGTGAGGGTAGGTAACAACATCTCCTCTCCGCTGATCCTCAACACTGGGGCCCCACAAGGGAGTGCGTTCTGAGCCCTCTCCTGTACTCCCTGTTCACCCACGACTGCGTGGCCACACACGCCTCCAACTCAATCATCAAGTTTGCGGACGACACAGCAGTGGTAGGCTTGATTACCAACAACGACCGAGACGGCCTACAGGGAGGGGGTGAGGGCTCCTCGGAGTGTGGTGTCAGGAAAATAACCTCACACTCAACGTCAACAAAACTAAGGAGATGATTGTGGACTTCAGGAAACAGCAGAGGGAACACCCCCTATCCACATCGATGGAACAGTAGTGGAGAGAGTAGCAAGTTTTAAGTTCCTCGGCATACACATCACAGACAAACTGAATTGGTCCACTCACACAGACAGCATCGTGAAGAAGGCAAGCAGCAGCGCCTCTTCAACCTCAGGAGGCTGAAAAAATGTGGCTTGTCACCAAAAGCACTCACAAACTTCTACAGATGCACACTCGAGAGCATCCTGGCGGGCTGTATCACCACCTGGTGCGGCAACTGCTCCGCCCTCAACCGTAAGGCTCTCCAGAGGGTAGTGAGGTCTGCACAACGCATCACCGGGGGCAAACTACCTGCCCCCCAGGACACCTACACCACCCGATGTTACCGGAAGGCCATAAAGATCATCAAGGACATCAACCACCCGAGCCACTGCCTGTTCACCCCGCTATCAAATCAAATCAAATTTATTTGTCACATACACATGGTTAGCAGATGTTAATGCGAGTGTAGCGAAATGCTTGTGCTTCTAGTTCCGACAATGCAGTAATAACCAACAAGTAATCTAATTTCTTCAGCCTCCTGAGGTTGAAGAGGCGCTGCTGCGCCTTCTTCACGATGCTGTCTGTGTTAGGGTTAGTTTGAGGGTTAGGAGCTAGGGTTAGGTTTAGGGTTAGGAGCTAGGGTTAGGTTTAGGGTTAGGAGCTAGGATTAGGTTTATAGTTAGGTTATTGGGTTAAAGTTAGGGTTAAGGTTAATAGGATTTTGAATGGGACTGTTCCCACAAGGTTAATTGTGCAAGACTGTGTGTGTCAGCTATTACCAACCTCTGTACCCTGTATGGGACCGGTGTCACAGGAGGATTTGACATTT
>NW_027001752.1:0-7115 GCF_036934945.1 Oncorhynchus masou masou
GTGAGGCTGCTGAAGCATGGCAGCCGGTTGCTTATGCTGCTGGGGCATTTGAGCGGATTGCCACAGTTGTGGTGGAATGGCAGTCAGTTCCCTCTGCGGTAGATGCTTAGTGGCTGGTTGCTTCTGCTCCTGGAGAAATATATCTGGATGCCACGATTGCTGAGTTGGCTGGGGCATGGTGGTCGGTTCAATTTGCTGCTGAGGTTCAGCAGCTTGTTGCTTTTGCTGCTGAGGCATTTGAGCTGGATGCCATACTTGCGGGGACATGGTGGCCTGTTGCTTCTGCGGTTGAGGCATTGGGGCTGGTTGCTTCTGCAGCATGGTGGCCAGTTTCTGCTGCTGGGGCATTTGAGCTGGATGCCACTCTTGCTGGGGCATAGCGTTCGGCTGCTTCCGTGGTAGAGGCATGAAGGACAGATGCTTCTGGGGCATTTGAGCTGGATACCTCACTTGCTGGGGTATGGTGGCCAGTTCCTGTTGCTGCTGGGGAATGTGCACTGGATGCCACACTTGCTGAGGTAGCTGGGGCATGGCGGTCGGTTTACTTTGCTGCTGAGGTTCAGCGGCCGGTTGCTTCTGCAGCTGGGGCTTTTGAGCTGGATACCATGCTTGCTGAGGCATGGTGGCCGGTTCCTTCTGCTGCTGAGGCATTTGAGCTGGAGACCACACTTGATGGGCCAAGGCGGTCGGTTGCTTCTGTTGCTGGGGTTCAGCGGTTGGTTGCTTCTGGGGCATTTGAGCTGGATACCACACTTGCTGAGGTTGCTGGTGAATGGCGGTCAGTTCCTTCTGCGGTAGATATTTAGTGGCTGGTTGCTTCTGCTCCTGGAGAAATATATCTGGATGCCACAATTGCGGAGTTGGCTGGGGTATGGCGGTCGGTTTACTTTGATGCTGAGGTTCAGCGGCCGGTTGCTTCTGCAGCTGGGGCTTTTGAGCTGGATACCACACTTGATGGGCCAAGGCGGTCGGTTGCTTCTGTTGCTGGGGTTCAGCGGTTGGTTGCTTCTGGACCATTTTAGCTGGATACCACACGTCATGAGGCTGCTGGGGAATGGGGCCCAGTTGCCACATTTGCTGAAGCTTGGCAGCCGGTTGCTTATGCTGCTGGGGATTATGAGTGGATTGCCACAGTTGTGGTGGAATGGCGGTCAGTTCCTTCTGCAGTTGACGCATAGGGACTGGTTGCTCCTGGGAAATTTGGCTGGATGCTCCTGAGGATCAGCATGGCCAGTTGCTTCAGCAGCATTTGCTTAGTTGCTGGAGGCGGTTCCTTCTGCTGCTGAGGTTCAGTAGCCGGTTTTGCTGCTGGGGCAATTGAGCTGGATGCCACACTTGCTGGTGCATGGTGGCCAGTTGCTTTTTCTGCATTTGAGCTGGATACCATGCTTTCTGGGGCATAGCTGTTGGTCGTTTCTGCGGTATGGGCATTGGAGCCGGTTGCTTCTGGGGCATGGTGGTCAGTTCCGTCTGCTGCTGAGGACCAGTAGCTGGTTGCTTTTGCTGCTGAGGAATTTGAGTTGGATACCACATTGCTTGAGGCTGCTCAGGATAACTGGCCGGTAGCGTCTGCTGTTGGGTCATGGCGGCCGTTTGCTTTTCCTGCTGGGGCATTTGAGTTTGATACCACATTTTCTGAGGGGCCTGGGGCATGGGGGCCAGTTGCTTTTGCAGGATGGCTGCTAGATTTTTCTGTTGCTCTTCGGTCAGCTGCGCTTGCAATTGAGCTGTTGGAGAGGTATAATTACCATATCCTTTAGACCTAAGTGGGCCTGTATAGAGCCATGCTGCATCAGAACCTGGGGCAGGATACCCATCACCTAGGTTAGATAAAGAAAAAAAAGTAAAATGCCAGCCTTTGAAGTTGTTGGTACCACAACTGTTACTTGAAATTAATAGTGTAGAAACTCACTTGATGTAGAACAGGTTATCCCGCCAATTAGCAGGCAACAAAGCCAAGAAACTCTAAGAAAAAGAAAGTCTGTTATAAACAAAGCTACCTGTAAAACCTGAAGTACAAGGGAAACAAACAAGAGCAATACTTTTAAAAACCTACCTGAAAGCGATTCCAATCATCACAGCCATTTTGCTTCTCAAAAGCTCCCCAGTAATCAGAACGAATGGATGGTATAAGCCCTAGCCTAATATTCCTTCTGATGTATCTGGCAGGCTTTTTGGTTGCTCCTTTTAAACAAATCACCATATTGCTATAACCTATCTGATCGTTTCAAATGCCCATAAGTGACTAAGTGGTAGGTGTAGGGGCTAGGGGTTGATTTGGAATTCAAAAATGTACTCAGGTGTGGTTGATTCTCTAATTGAGTTCCTGGCAGGTTTGACAGCCCTTACTCTAAAGCACGCTTCAAACTCATTAACTGCAGCAAATTGGTTCCTGTTTCAGTCATGTTCTTTTTCGCATGGGTTAAACAAAAACAATAATGATTGGGTGACAATGGAGACCCCACATGACAGGTGATAGCTGCATGATGAAGCTGGTGAAGAGCAATTGCAGAAACTTGGAAATTCTGCAGATTTTTGTAAAGTTCATGCAGTCGACATATAGACTCACGTGGGAAACGTTTTATCCCCAGAACGCAAAACACTTTGAAAGGCGGTGACCAACAATTGTCACCGACTTGACAATAGTGATCAGCTCGAAGGTGCCCACTATCTCCATAAAATGTCTCCCTCATATGGATGAAATAAAACAAGACAACAACCCATCTCCTCATCCTCTGACCGTCTACCCTCCTTTGTGAAAGCTATTTTTCCAATGTTGTCTCAACTTTGATTGCAGTACACATCCACAAACACATAAACTCGAATGACACTGTTTAGATAGCTATGCATATATCTCCAGCCCCCTTAAATCTGCTTTCCCTATTCCGACTGATGTTTCCACTTGCATTCCATCTCTGATAATTATACCTAATTCAAAGTCTTTGCCTTGAAAATTCCAATCTCCTTTTCTTCTCCTGTTTCTTTCAGCACAGCAGGCAGACAATCTGTTCTTTTTATGGTCTTTTATATTCACCCGAGTGCTCCAATCCTTCTGTACTTTATTGTACGGCCCTTAATGTCTTGAAATCTGCACTAACTCCCCTCTTCCACTGCTGTCGGCTGGCCTACTGTAACTGGAAGGCAAATGTATGTCACTTAAATCAGACCGGGTTCAAATACTATTTAAAATATTTCAATTAATTTCACATACATTCAAAGTAAGTATTCTGATCTTTTATTTGAAAAGATAAGTAGTTAAATGTTATGTATTTGGAAATACACTTGGAAAGTGTTTGAAAAACTCAAAATCACACACTATTTTACACTCCAATATATTAAATAAGTATTTGAAAATACTGTCAAATAGTACAATTTGTATTATAACCCAGATATTATAACTCAGATACTGAAATACACACATTTTTGAATACAGGTCTGCACTTAAATGTAGCATTTGCATGAAAATACACAGATATATATTGTATTATACTGCATCACATTCTATTGTATTTGTTGTTTCTTTGAGATTGCATTTGAAATCCTCAACTGTTATATTTTCTGAAGACAGATTCCAATTCTTCTTTCTCTGTTAGACCTTCCAGGCCCTATTAGTCTACTGAGGTCAGTCAGTTGCGATTGTAACCATCAGATCCAAAATCTCAGTGGTGAGTAGCCACTGAGCTGTTGTCAACTCGCAAATGGCAGTCCTCACATAAAGACACACCATGCCCACCAGAGCACACACATAGCCTACATCAGATTCAGGCAGAAATCAATACGGACTCCAAAACAGACACAATTATTATTTACATTCATTTATTTGTTTGTTTTACAACTCAGTTTTAGGATCGGGTACTAGTGCCTGCTTCACCTCCTAAAATTAAGAAAAAAGTATTTGAGAAGCAATGTAGATAGATTATATAGAGGCAACTCAGTATAATTCACTGCTGCTTTCTACATATTATCAAAGCCACTTAAATGTATACTGCTCCATAGACCTGGGTTCAAAATGAATTTGTTTCTTTCAAATACTTTTTTAGCTGCTCTTAATTGAGAGTTTCTGTCACTCCGGGCAGGCTCAATCATCCCTCAAAGGCATTTGAAAGGAAACCAATACTATTTGAACTCAGGGTTGTTTTCACCTCAGACCTTCAGATCGCCTCTTATGAGTGAGTGGAGATCTCTCCCTCAGGCATGAGCCATTTCATGGCTGACTCGCTGTTGTAAATGCCCAGACATTTTTTCATTTGACTTCAGCCTGTTTACCAGCACAAACAGGAACTGAGACAAATAAATCATAGTGATGTTCAGTAGGGCACAGCGTAGCAAAACGTTGTGCAACCGAAAATAAAACTAAAATCAGTGTTTTTTTGGGGGAAAAACGTGAAATCATTGGAAAATAAAATACATGACCTACGCACTCGGAAGATTAATTCAAAACTGTAATATCTTATGTTTCACAGAGTCATGGCTGATTGACGACATTATCAACATGCAGCTGGCTATCCTCCAGGATAGAACAGCGGCGTCTGGTAAGAGAAGGGGCGGTGGACTATGTATTTTTGTAAATAACAGCTGGTGCACGATATCTAAGGAAGTCTCGAGCTATAGCCAGCCTAAGGTAGAATATCTCATGATAAGCTGTAGACCACACTATCTACGTAGAGAGTTTTCATCTGTATTTTTGTAGCTGTCTACATACCACCACAGACTGAGGCTGGCACTAAGACCGCATTGAATGAACTGTATTCTGCCATAAGCAAACAGGAAACTGCTCACCGGGAGACGGTGCTCCTAGTAGCCTGGGACTTGAATGTATGGAAACTTAAATACATCTTACCAAATTTTTATCAGCATGTTAAATGTGCCACCAGAGGGGGAAAAAACTCTGGACCACCTTTACTCCACACACAGAGACGCATACAAAGCTCTCCCTCACCCTTCATTTGGCAAATCTGACCATAATTCTCTCCTCGTGATTCCTGCTTACAAGCAGTAATTTAAGCAGGAAACACCAGTGACTTGATCAATAAAAAAGTGGTCAGATGAAACAGCTGCTAAGCTCCAGGACTGTTTTGCTAGCACAGACTGGAATATATTCCGGGATTCCTCCGATGACATTGAGGAGTACACCACATCTGTCATTTGCTTCATCAATAAGTGCATCAATGACGTCGTCCCCACATACCCCAACCAGTAGCCATGGATTACAGACAACATTTGCACTGAGCTAAAGGCTAGAGGTGCCGCTTTCAAGTAGCGGGACGCTAACCCGGAAGCTTATAAGAAATCCCGCTATGCCCTCTGACGAACCATCAAACAGGCAAAGCGTCAATACAGGACTAAGATTGATCGTACTACACCGGCTCTGACACTCGTTGGATGTGGCAGGGCTTGCGACCCTTTACAGACTACAAAGGGAAGCACATCAGAGAGCTGCCCAGTGACACGAGCCTACCAGACGAGCTAAACTACTTCTATGCTCGCTTCGAGGCAAATAACACTGAAACATGCATGAGAGCAAAAGCTGATCAGGAAGACTGTGTGATCACGCTCTCCGCAGCCGATGTGAGTAAGACCTTTAAAGAGGTCAACATTCACAAGACCGCAGGGCTTGACGGATTACCAGGACGTGTACTGCGAGCAGGTGCTGACCAACTGGCAAGTGTCTTCACTGACATTTTCAAACTCTCCCCGTCCGAGTCTGTAATACCAACATGTTTTAAGCAGACCACCATAGTGTTCTTGAGCACAGGGACTAAGGTAACCTGCCTAAATGACTACCGACCCGTAGCACTCACGTCTGTAGCTATGAAGTGCTTTGAAAGGCTCACATCAACACCATTATCCCAGAAACCCTAGACCCACTCCAATTTGCATACCACACTAACAGATCCACAGATGATGCAATTTTATTGCACTCTACACTGCTATTCTTTGCTATTCTATGACTAGAGCTCAGCATTCAACATCACAGTGCCCTCAAAGCTCATCAATAAGCTAAGGACCCTGGGCCTAAACACCTCACTCTGCAACTAGATCCTGGACTTCCTGACGGGCCACCCCCAGGTGGTAAGGGTAGGAAATAACACATCCGCCACACTGATCCTCAACACAGGGGCCCTCAGGGTGCGTACTCAGTCCCCTCCTGTACTCCCTGTTCACTCATGACTGCACGGCCAGGCACGACTCCAACACCATCATTCAGTTTGTCGACGACACAACAGTGGTAGGCCTGACCACCGACAACAACGAGACAGCCTATAGGGAGTAGGTCAGAGACCTGGCCGTGTGGTGCAAGGACAACAACCATTCCCTCAACTTGATCAAGACAAAGGAGTTGATGGTGGAATACAGGAAAGAGAGGACCGAGCATTCCCCCATTCTCATCGACGGGGCTGTAGTGGAGCAGGTTGAGAGCTTCAAGTTCCTTGGTGTCCACATCACCAACAACACATCACCAACATGGTCCAAGCACACCAAGACAGTTGTGAAGCGGGCACAACAAAACCTATTCCCCCTCAGGAGACTGAATAGATTTGGCATGGGTCTTCATATTCTCTAAAGGTTCTACAGCTGCACCATTGAGAGTATCCTGGCTGGTTGCATCTCTGCACGGTATGGTAATTGCTCAGCCTCCGACCGCAAGGCACTACAGAGGTTGCGCGAACGGGCTAGCACAGCACTGGGGCCAAGCTTCCTACCATGCCAGGACCTCCGTCCTAGGCCGTGTCAGAGGAAGGCCCTAAAAATTGTCAAAGACTCCAGACACCCTTGTCATAGACTGTTTTCTCTGCTACTGCACGGCAAGCGGTACCGGAGAACCAAGTCTAGGTCCAAGAGGCTTCTAAACAGCTTCTACCCCCAAGCCATAAGACTCCTGAGCATCTAGTTAAACGGCTAATCAGACTATTTGAATCCCCCCTTTACACCGCTGCTACTCTCTGTGGTTATCATCTATGCATATGCATTCGGTGCAATTGACGAATACAATTTGATGCCTACATATAACTACATCTAAAGTATGAACATACTGTATGAATAAGGTCTGACATTTCCCCACTGGACATTGACCATGTTAACATCTTGGATTGGATCTCCAATCCAAAATTAAA
>NW_027001753.1:0-7114 GCF_036934945.1 Oncorhynchus masou masou
TTTACATTTACATTTAAGTCATTTAGCAGACGCTCTTATCCAGAGCGACTTACAAATTGGTGAATTCACCTTCTGACATCCAGTGGAACAGCCACTTTACAATAGTGCATCTAAGTCATTAAGGGGGGTGAGAAGGATTACTTATCCTATCCTAGGTATTCCTTGAAGAGGTGGGGTTCAGGTGTCTCCGGAAGGTGGTGATTGACTCAGCTGTCCTGGCGTCGTGAGGAGTTTGTTCCACCATTGGGGGGCCAGAGCAGCGAACAGTTTTGACTGGGCTGAGCGGGAACTGTACTTCCTCAATGGTAGGGGAGGCGAAACAGCAGGCCAGAGGTGGATGAACGCAGTGCCCTTGCTTGGGTGTAGGGCCTGATCAGAGCCTGGAGGTACTGCGGTGCCGGTCCCCTCACAGCTCCGTAGGCAAGCACCATGGTCTTGTAGCGGATGCGAGCTTCAACTGGAAGCCAGTGGAGAGATGGAGGAGCCGGGGTGACGTGAGAGAACTTGGGAAGGTTGAACACCAGACGGGCTGCGGCGTTCTGGATGAGTTGTAGGGGTTTAATGGCACAGGCAGGGAGCCCAGCCAACAGCGAGTTGCAGTAATCCAGACGGGAGATGACAAGTGCCTGGATTAGGACCTGCGCCGCTTCCTGTGAGGCAGGGTGTACTCTGCGGATGTTGTAGAGCATGAACCTACAGGAACGGGCCACCGCCATGATGTTGGTTGAGAACGACAGGGTGTTGTCCAGGATCACGCCAAGGTTCTTAGCGCTCTGGGAGGAGGACACAATGGAGTTGTCAACCGTGATGGCGAGGTCATGGAACGGGCAGTCCTTCCCCGGGAGGAAGAGCAGCTCCGTCTTGCCGAGGTTCAGCTTGAGGTGGTGATCCGTCATCCACACTGATATGTCTGCCAGACATGCAGAGATGCGATTCGCCACCTGGTCATCAGAAGGGGGGAAGGAGAAGATTAATTGTGTGTCGTCTGCATAGCAATGATAGGAGAGACCATGTGAGGTTATGACAGAGCCAAGTGACTTGGTGTATAGCGAGAATAGGAGAGGGCCTAGAACAGAGCCCTGGGGACACCAGTGCAGAGCGCGTGGCGAGGAGACAGATTCTCGCCACGCCACCTGGTAGGAGCGACCTGTCAGGACGAATCCAAGCGTGGGCCGCGCCGGAGATGCCCAACTCGGAGAGGGTGGAGAGGAGGATCTGATGGTTCACAGTATCGAAGGCAGCCGATAGGTCTAGTAGGATGAGAGCAGAGGAGAGAGAGTTAGCTTTAGCAGTGCGGAGCGCTCCGTGATACAGAGAAGAGCAGTCTCAGTTGAATGACTAGTCTTGAAACCTGACTGATTTGGATCAAGAAGGTCATTCTGAGAGAGATAGAGGGAGAGCTGGCCAAGGACGGCACGTTCAAGAGTTTTGGAGAGAAAAGAAAGAAGGGATACTGGTCTGTAGTTGTTGACATCGGAGGGATCGAGTGTAGGTTTCTTCAGAAGGGGTGCAACTCTCGCTCTCTTGAAGACGGAAGGGACGTAGCCGGCGGTCCTGATGAGGTCCATTCTCCACCGATGAGGTCCCTGATAACACTAGCCTGATGAGGTCCATTCTCCACCGATGAGGTCCCTGATAACACTAGCCTGATGAGGTCCATTCTCCGTCTCCACCGATGAGGTCCCTGATAACACTAGCCTGATGAGGTCCATTCTCCACCGATGAGGTCCCTGATAACACTAGCCTGATGAGGTCCATTCTCCACCGATGAGGTCCCTGATAACACTAGCCTGGTGAGGTCCATTCTCCACCGATGAGGTCCCTGATAACACTAGCCTGATGAGGTCCATTCTCCACCGATGAGGTCCCTGATAACACTAGCCTGATGAGGTCCATTCTCCACCGATGAGGTCCCTGATAACACTAGCCTGATGAAGTCCATTCTCTGTCCCCACCGATGAGGTCCCTGATAACACTAGCCTGATGAGGTCCATTCTCCACCGATGAGGTCCCTGATAACACTAGCCTGATGAGGTCCATTCTCCACCGATGAGGTCCCCGATAACACTAGCCTGATGAGGTCCATTCTCCACCGATGAGGTCCCTGATAACACTAGCCTGATGAGGTCCGTCTTTAAACATGCTTTACTACGTAGCACTGCACGTGATCCAGTGTCAATATAAAAAGTTCATCGTGTCACTTCCCTTGTTACATGTATGTGTCTTTTACTGTGAGCTGTTCACCACCCTAACCAGTCAGTCTGCCCCTGGCTCTGATTCACCACCCTAACCAGTCAGTCTGCCCCTGGCTCCGATTCACCACCCTAACCAGTCAGTCTGCCCCTGGCTCCGATTCACCACCCTAACCAATCAGTCTGCCCTGGCTCCGATTCACCACCCTAACCAGTCAGTCTGCCCCTGGCTCCGATTCACCACCCTAACCAATCAGTCTGCCCTGGCTCCGATTCACCACCCTAACCAATCAGTCTGCCCCTGGCTCCGATTCACCACCCTAACCAATCAGTCTGCCCCTGGCTCCGATTCACCACCCTAACCAATCAGTCTGCCCCTGGCTCCGATTCACCACCCTAACTGATCAGTCTGCCCCTAGCTCCGATTCACCACCCTAACCAATCAGTCTGCCCCTGGCTCCGATTCACCACTCCCAATCCAATCAGTCTGCCCCTGGCTCCGATTCCCACCCTAACCAGTCAGTCTGCCCCCTGGCTCCGATTCACCACCCTAACCAGTCAGTCTGCCCCACCAAGCTCCGATTCACCACCCTAACCAGTCAGTCTGCCCTGGCTCCGATTTCAAGCTGTGGTACTCATTCGGAGAAATAATGTTTTACCTGTGACTTGTTGAACTTGAGCTCTGTGCTCCTATCTCAATGTCAGGCTTACTCTGTTTTTGTGATGTCTGACTTTTCTGTGTCACTGAATCAATATACAGTTCATCAGAATTTGACTCCTTTGATTTGACATTTCATCTTTATTCTCCTCCTTCAGAGGACCCATCCTCTCTCCTTCAGAGGACCCATCCTCTCCTGTCTCCTTCAGAGGACCCATCCTCTCCTGTCTCCTTCAGAGGACCCATCCCTCCTCTCTCCTTCAGAGGACCCATCCTCTCCTCTCTCCTTCAGAGGACCCATCCTCTCCTCTCTCCTTCAGAGGACCCATCCTCTCCTCTCTCCTTCAGAGGACCCGTCCTCTCCTCTCTCCTTCAGAGGACCCTTCCTCTCCTCTCTCCTTCAGAGGACCCATCCTCTCCTGTCTGCTTCAGAGGACCCATAGGGTAGTGCACTAGTATGTAGGGAATAAGGTGCCATTTTGGGACACAGATACAGTGCCTTGTGAAAGTATTCGGCCCCCTTGAATTTTGCGACCTTTTGCCACATTTCAGGCTTCAAACAAAAATATATAAAACTGTATTTTTTTGTGAAGAATCAACAACAAGTGGGACACAATCATGAAGTGGAACGACATTTATTGGATATTTAAAACTTTTTTAACAAATCAAAAACTGAAAAATTGGGCGTGCAAAATTATTCAGCCCCTTTACTTTCAGTGCAGCAAACTCTTTCCAGAAGTTCAGTGAGGATCTCTGAATGATCCAATGTTGACCTAAATGACTAATGATGATAACAATCCACCTGTGTAATCAAGTCTCCGTATAAATGCACCTGCACTGTGATAGTCTCAGAGGTCCGTTAAAAGCGCAGAGAGCATCATGAAGAACAAGGAACACACCAGGCAGGTCCGAGATACTGTTGTGAAGAAGTTTAAAGCGGATTTGGATACAAAAGATTTCCCAAGCTTTAAACATCCCAAGGAGCACTGTGCAAGCGATAATATTGAAATGGAAGGAGTATCAGACCACTGAAAATCTACCAAGACCTGGCCGTCCCTCTAAACTTTCAGCTCATACAAGGAGAAGACTGATCAGAGATGCAGCCAAGAGGCCCATGATCACTCTGGATGAACTGCAGAGATCGACAGCTGAGGTGGGAGACTCTGTCCATAGGACAACAATCAGTCGTATATTGCACAAATCTGGCCTTTATGGAAGAGTGGCAAGAAGAAAGCCATTTCTTAAAGATATCCATAAAAAGTGCTCGTTTTAAAGTTTGCCACAAGCCACCTGGGAGACACACCAAACATGTGGAAGAAGGTGCTCTGGTCAGATGAAACCAAAATTGAACTTTGGCAACAATGCAAAGCGTTATGTTTGGCGAAAGCAACACAGCTCATCACCTGACCACACCACCCCACTGTCAAACATGGTGGTGGCAGCATTATGGTTTGGGCCTGCTTTTCTTCAGCAGGGACAGGGAAGATGGTTAAAATTGATGGGAAGATGGATGGAGCCAAATACAGGACCATTCTGGAAGAAAACCTGATGGAGTCTGCAAAAGACCTGAGACTGGGATGGAGATTTGTCTTCCAGCAAGACAATAATCCAAAACATAAAGCAAAATCTACAATGGAATGGTTCAAAAATAAACATATCCAGGTGTTAGAATGGCCAAGTCAAAGTCCAGACCTGAATCCAATCGAGAATCTGTGTGGAAAGAACTGAAAACTGCTGTTCACAAATGCTCTCCATCCAACCTCACTGGAGCTCGAGCTGTTTTGCAAGGAGGAATGGGGGAAAAATTCAGTCTCTCGATGTGCAAAACTGATAGAGACATACCCCAAGCGACTTACAGCTGTAATCGCAGCAAAAGGTGCGCTACAAAGTATTAACTTAAGGGGGGCTGAATAATTTTGCACGCCCAATTTTTCAGTTTTTGATTTGTTAAAAAAAGTTTGAAATATCCAATAAATGTCGTTCCACTTCATGATTGTGTCCCACTTGTTGTTGATTCTTCACAAAAAAATACAGTTTTATATCTTTATGTTTGAAGCCTGGAAATGTGGCAAATGGTTGCAAAGTTCAAGGGGGGCCGAATACTTTCGCAAGGCACTGTATTACCTCACTGCAGAGTATTACTAAAGAATCACCTCTCCTCTAAAACAAAGATGAACAGAGATATGTAACTGTCCTTCATGTCACACAAATTGTCAGTGACTCTAGGACTGTTAGCTCCTGCGTTTTTAATTGATAGTTATTATTTTATTTATTTTACCTTTATTTAACTAGGCAAGTCAGTTAAGAACAAATTCTTATTTTCAATGACGGCCTTATGGGGAACAGTGGGTTAACTGACTTGTTCAGGGGCAGAACGACAGATTTTTGACCTTGTCAGTTAGTGAATAAGAGCATTAATATGCATAATTCCTTTACCTCTTTTCCCCCAAAACTTCAGGAAAGAAAATCTACACCCCTCAGGTTGTGAATTATATTCTAAACGTTTTTTATGTTGTTGTCATTGTAATTTAGATGATAATTTGTTGTCATACGGTTGTCGTTTAAAAGTAATATCGTGAAAAATGAATGCATTTAAAATGTCTTTATACTGGACATTTCCAAGCAGGAAGAGAAAATGTGTTAAGTCAAAATAATCAAAGATACATTTGACATCCAAATTCAACGTGTGTGGCTACGATTGTCAAAAGTGCTTCGAGCCTGGTGACACTTCCATCTTGAAAATATATCAGAAAGAATCAAAAGTAGATTTAGTTTAGAAATGTTTTATCTACATGCACACAATCCTCTCACAAGTACATCTTTATGACTTGATCAAAATAACAGGTCCCCAAAATCATCTACTATCCAAACCTTTCTTTAATTGTAGAAAAATTAAGAAAGAAAAATGGGGGGAAAAGGACCACACCCCCAAAAAAATGTTAGAATCTAATCAAGTCATAATTATGTAATAAACAAACATAACTCAAAATCTAAAACATTTGTCGCCATGACAACTCCTTTTCAATTCCCTTTGTTTTTTGTATAGTCGACGGAATGACTTGTCCGCTCAGTAGGAGTGTTCCATTTCATATAGACTCAGGAAGCTGGCACACGTTGTTGGGGAAGGAGGAGACGTTGTTGGGGGCAGGAGGAGACGTTGTTGGGGGAAGGAGGAGACGTTGTTGGGGAAGGAGGAGACGTTGTGGGGGGAAGGAGGAGACGTTGTTGGGGGGAAGGAGGAGACGTTGTTGGGGGAAGGAGGAGACGTTGTGGGGGAAGGAGGAGACGTTGTGGGGGAAGGAGGAGACGTTGTTGGGGGAAGGAGGAGACGTTGTGGGGGGAAGGAGGAGGCGTTGTGGGGGGGGAAGGAGGAGACGTTGTGGGGCAGGAGGAGAAGTTGTTGGGGGAAGGAGGAGATGTTGTGGGGGGCAGGAGGAGGGCGTTGGGGGGAAGGAGGAGACGTTGTTGGGGGGAAGGAGGAGACGTTGTGGGGGGAAGGAGGAGACGTTGTGGGGGGAAGGAGGAGACGTTGTTGGGGAAGGAGGAGGCGTTGTTGGGGGAAGGAGGAGACGTTGTGGGGGGAAGGAGGAGACGTTGTTGGGGGAAGGAGGAGACGTTGTGGGGGGGAAGGAGGAGACGTTGTGGGGGAAGGGAGGAGACGTTGTGGGGGGAAGGAGGAGGAGAAGTTGTGGGGAAGGAGGAGACGTTGTTGGGGGAAGGAGGAGGAAAGTTGTTGGGGAAGGAGGAGGAGACGGTGGGGGGAAGGAGAGAAAAGTTTTTGGGGGAAGGAGGAGGAGACGTTGTGGGGAAGGAGGACGTTGTGGGGGAAGGAGGAGACGTTGTGGGGGGGAAGGAGGAGACGTTGTTGGGGGAAGGAGGAGGAAAAGTTGTTGGGGTAAGGAGGAGGAGACGTTGTGGGGGGAAGGAGGAGGAGATGTTGTTGGGGGAAGGAGGAGGAGACGTTGTGGGGGGAAGGAGGACGCGGTTGGGGAAGGAGGAGACGCTTGTGGGGGGAAGGAGGAGGAGCAGTTGTTGGGGGAAGGAGGAGAGACGTTGTGGGGGGAAGGAGGAGACGTTGTTGGGGGAAGGAGGAGATCGTATGGGGAGATAAATAGTAACACAGAGGGAATGCAAGCAACGGTGTTGTTTTCTCCCCTACAGTGACAGTATAACAACCAAAATGTTCTTGGTGTTAACCGGAGAAGCCAAGCTTCTCTCTAAGCCATTCCTCTGTCAGGTCCTCAGGTTCCAAACTGGTCAGGTT
>NW_027001754.1:0-7114 GCF_036934945.1 Oncorhynchus masou masou
GAGCAGGGTGTCTATTGCTCTGTTTCTCCTGTGTGAGGTGCTGGGGCTGCTGTTGAGGGTGACGTCCTTCAGGGTCCTGGCAGGGTTGTGATTGCTGCCTTGTAAGAGGTGGACCTGAGTCATAGAGGCTGTTTCAAGTCCAGGGTGGAGTGGTGGGCACTGCTGTCTATAGGTGGACCTGGTTACAGAGGCTGTTCCTAGTCCAGGGTGGACCTGGTCATAGAGGCTGTTCTAGTCCAGGGTGGAGTGGTGGGCACTGCTGCCTATAGGTGGACTCTGGTCATAGAGGCTGTTCTAGTCCAGGGTGGACCTGGTCATAGAGGCTGTTCTAGTCCAGGGTGGAGTGGTGGGCACTGCTGTCTATAGGTGGACCTGGTCATAGATGCTGTTCTAGTCCAGGGTGGAGTGGTGGGCACTGCTGTCTATAGGTGGACCTGGTTATAGAGGCTGTTCTAGTCCAGGGTGGAGTGGTGGGCACTGCTGCCTATAGGTGGACCTGGTCATAGAGTCTGTTCAAGTCCAGGGTGGACCTGGTCATAGAGGCTGTTCTAGTCCAGGGTGGAGTGGTGGGCACTGCTGTCTATAGGTGGACCTGGTCATAGAGGCTGTTCAAGTCCAGGGTGGACCTGGTCATAGAGGCTGTTCTAGTCCAGGGTGGAGTGGTGGACCTGGTCATAGATGCTGTTCTAGTCCAGGGTGGACCTGGTCATAGATGCTGTTCAAGTCCAGGGGTGGAGTGGTGGGCACTGCTGTCTATAGGTGGACCTGGTCATAGAGGCTGTTAAAGTCCAGGGTGGAGTGGTGGGCACTGCTGCCTATAGGTGGACCTGGTCATAGATACTGTTCTAGTCCAGGGTGGACCTGGTCATAGAGTCTGTTCAAGTCCAGGGTGGAGTGGTGGGCACTGCTGCCTATAGGTGGACCTGGTCATAGATGCTGTTCAAGTCCAGGGTGGACCTGGTCATAGAGGCTGTTCAAGTCCAGGGTGGAGTGGTGGGCACTGCTGCCTATAGGTGGACCTGGTCATAGATACTGTTCTAGTCCAGGGTGGACCTGGTTATAAAGGCTGTTCTAGTCCAGGGTGGAGTGGTGGGCACTGCTGCCTATAGGTGGACCTGGTCATAGATGCTGTTCAAGTCCAGGGTGGAGTGGTGGGCACTGCTGCCTATAGGTGGACCTGGTCATAGATGCTGTTCAAGTCCAGGGTGGACCTGGTCATAGAGGCTGTTCAAGTCCAGGGTGGAGTGGTGGGCACTGCTGCCTATAGGTGGACCTGGTCATAGATGCTGTTCTAGTCCAGGGTGGAGTGGTGGGCACTGCTGTCTATAGGTGGACCTGGTCATAGATGCTGTTCTAGTCCAGGGTGGACCTGGTCATAGATGCTGTTCAAGTCCAGGGTGGAGTGGTGGGCACTGCTGTCTATAGGTGGACCTGGTCATAGAGGCTGTTCTAGTCAGGTGAACCTGGTCATAGAGGCTGTTAAAGTCCAGGGTGGAGTGGTGGGCACTGCTGCCTATAGGTGGACCTGGTCATAGAGGCTGTTCAAGTCCAGGGTGGAGTGGTGGGCACTGCTGTCTATAGGTGGACCTGGTCATAGAGGCTGTTCTAGTCCAGGGTGGAGTGGTGGGCACTGCTGCCTATAGGTAGACCTGGTCATAGAGGCTGTTCTAGTCCAGGGTGGAGTGGTGGACCTGGTCATAGAGGCTGTTCTAGTCCAGGGTGGAGTGGTGGACCTGGTTATAGAGGCTGTTCTAGTCCAGGGTGGAGTGGTGGGCACTGCTGTCTATAGGTGGACCTGGTCATAGAGGCTGTTCTAGTCCAGGGTGGAGTGGTGGGCACTGCTGTCTATAGGTGGACCTGGTTATAGAGGCTGTTCTAGTCCAGGGTGGAGTGGTGGGCACTGCTGTCTATAGGTGGACCTGGTCATAGAGGCTGTTCTAGTCCAGGGTGGAGTGGTGGGCTGTTCTAGTCCAGGGTGGAGTGGTGGGCACTGCTGCCTATAGGTGGACCTGGTCATAGAGGCTGTTCTAGTCCAGGGTGGAGTGGTGGGCTGTTCTAGTCCAGGGTGGAGTGGTGGGCACTGCTGCCTATAGGTGGACCTGGTCATAGAGGCTGTTCTAGTCCAGGGTGGAGTGGTGGGCACTGCTGTCTATAGGTGGACCTGGTTATAGAGGCTGTTCTAGTCCAGGGTGGAGTGGTGGACCTGGTCATAGAGGCTGTTCTAGTCCAGGGTGGAGTGGTGGACCTGGTTATAGAGGCTGTTCTAGTCCAGGGTGGAGTGGTGGGCACTGCTGTCTATAGGTGGACCTGGTCATAGAGGCTGTTCTAGTCCAGGGTGGAGTGGTGGACCTGGTTATAGAGGCTGTTCTAGTCCAGGGTGGACGTGGTGGGCACTGGCTGCTCTATAGGGTGGACCTGGTCATAGAGGCTGTTCTAGTCCAGGGTGGAGTGGTGGGCACTGCTGTCTATAGGTGGACCTGGTCATAGATGACTGTTCTAGTCCAGGGTAGAGTGGTGGACCAGGAAAACATTTGGGTTTTGAGGCACAGTCACAGGAAATACTTGCGTTTACCCGCTGTATTGTGGCAGGGTGGAAGTTTTTTCATGGTAGTAAGGTGGAGATAACCACTTGTGCGTTGGGGAAAGTAGAAGAAGCCTTTTCAATCACTCCCTTCAGTGCTGTGGCCACCCTTTCCTGCTGTGCTCTCAGGTTATTTGTGCCTGTGTGTATTATCATGTGGGTGGGTGAACCTAGTTGGTCCTCAGACAGAAGGTTTAGGTTGCACTGGGTATATTATTATGTGGCTGGGTGAACCTAGTTCGTTCTCAGACAGAAGGTTGAGGGACACGCTGGGTGTTTGGACACCAGAGTTTAGACACACTGTGTTTGGGAAAAAGGTTTTTCTCTTGTATATATTTCCCATTTGAGTCTATAAGGAGAACAATCTTTGTCTTGTATGTCCTCAGTGGGTGTGGGGGGTTGTCAGGAGGGCTATCAGGGTGGCTGACAGGGGGGGTGCTCAGGGGGGTTAGATCCCCTTTGTTTGGGGTTTTCATTTGTTTGTTCTGCTGTGGAGTGTCGACACTATGGTCGGGGTCTGTTGGACTGTTCTGCTGTGGTGTCGACACTATGGTCGGGGTCTGGGTTGGACTGTTCTGCTGTGGTGTGACACTATGGTCGGGGTCTGGGTTGGACTGTTCTGCTGTGGTGTCGACACTATGGTCGACGGGTCTGGGTTGGACTGTTCTGCTGTGGTGTCGGGGTGAGGTGGGCTGTTCTGTTGGCTTCTCTAGCGGGTTGGCCAGCTCTCTAATGGGTTGTTCTCTGTCACACGCCATCCCCCTCAACCTCTCCTCCAGCAGTCTGATCCTCTCCTCTAGTTTTCTTTCTTCTCCTGCTCCTGCTCTTTCTCCTGTTGTAGTTGTCACCACAGTCAGAGGTGCAGATATGTCTCTGTCCACCTCCAGCTCTCCGGGTCTGGTTAAGGGGTGTTGTTGTGCTGGACTGTTGTCTGGGTCTGTGCTGACTGAAGTGTAATCACCTGCTGTTCCAGCTCCACCTGCCTTACTTCCAGCTGGGTGAATTTATCCTTCATTTCAGTGAGCGAGTAGTACTCTCTGCTGGGAGGTTGACTTTACGTTTGGGGTTGCTCATCTTTGGGGTTGTTTCATGAAGAGGTCTGACTCGCTCGGGATGTGGGAGTCTTCACCAAGAGAGAGCTTCTCCTGCTGCGCTCCCACTGTGATTAGGTGAAAATCCAGCGGAAACTGTTTGGGGTTGCCCTGTACCATTACTGTTCCAGACTTGTACAGGTTGACATTGGCTGACTCAGAGTCCTCGTTGTCTAACATCCTGAGTTTCCACCCCTCGTTAACACCCCTCTCTTCACAATGGGGTAGTGTGCTAATATAGCACTGTGCCAGGGGATGGTTTGTGTGGAAGATGAGGTTACTGATGTTCCCATTTAAAAAAAATAATAGTCAGCAAAAAGTATCTCTTGATTTTCCATAAGCAGTCTTCTTTGTACTATTTTTGTGCCTTCTCATTTTTTACATCCAGGGGGTTTATTGTAATGACCTCTGAACAACGGGAGGTCACTGTTCCAGCTGGCACTATACTGTCTGCTATCACTGTTCCAGCTGGCACCATACTGTCTAGTATCACTGTTCCAGCTGGCACCATACTGCCTGCTATCACTGGTCCAGCTGGCACCACACTGTCTAGTATCACTGTTCCAGCTGGCACCATACTGCCTGCTATCACTGGTCCAGCTGGCACTATACTGCCTGCTATCACTGTTCCAGCTGGCACTATACTGCCTGCTATCACTGTTCAAGCTGGCACTATACTGCCTGCTATCACTGCTCCAGCTGGCACCACACTGTCTGCTGTCACTGCTCCAGCTGGCACCATACTGTCTGCTGTCACTGCTCCAGCTGGCACCACACTGTCTGCTGTCACTGTTCCAGCTGGCACCACACTGTCTGCTATCACTGCTCCAGCTGGCACCACACTGTCTGCTATCACTGCTCCAGCTGGCACCACACTGTCTGCTGTCACTGTTCCAGCTGGCACCACACTGTCTGCTATCACTGCTCCAGCTGGCACCACACTGTCTGCTGTCACTGTTCCAGCTGGCACCACACTGTCTGCTATCACTGCTCCAGCTGGCACCACACTGTCTGCTGTCACTGTTCCAGCTGGCACCACACTCTCTGCTATCACTGCTCCAGCTGGCACCACACTGTCTGCTATCACTGCTCCAGCTGGCACCACACTGTCTGCTATCACTGCTCCAGCTGGCACCACACTGTCTGCTATCACTGCTCCTGCTGGCACCACACTGTCTGCTATCACTGCTCCAGCTGGCACCACACTGTCTGCTATCACTGCTCCAGCTGGCACCACACTGTCTGCTATCACTGCTCCAGCTGGCACCACACTGTCTGCTATCACTGCTCCAGCTGGCACCACACTGTCTGCTATCACTGCTCCAGCTGGCACTATACTGCCTGCTATCACTGTTCCAGCTGGCACTATACTGCCTGCTATCACTGTTCAAGCTGGCACTATACTGCCTGCTATCACTGCTCCAGCTGGCACCACACTGTCTGCTGTCACTGCTCCAGCTGGCACCATACTGTCTGCTGTCACTGCTCCAGCTGGCACCACACTGTCTGCTGTCACTGTTCCAGCTGGCACCACACTGTCTGCTATCACTGCTCCAGCTGGCACCACACTGTCTGCTATCACTGCTCCAGCTGGCACCACACTGTCTGCTGTCACTGTTCCAGCTGGCACCACACTGTCTGCTATCACTGCTCCAGCTGGCACCACACTGTCTGCTGTCACTGTTCCAGCTGGCACCACACTGTCTGCTATCACTGCTCCAGCTGGCACCACACTGTCTGCTGTCACTGTTCCAGCTGGCACCACACTCTCTGCTATCACTGCTCCAGCTGGCACCACACTGTCTGCTATCACTGCTCCAGCTGGCACCACACTGTCTGCTATCACTGCTCCAGCTGGCACCACACTGTCTGCTATCACTGCTCCTGCTGGCACCACACTGTCTGCTATCACTGCTCCAGCTGGCACCACACTGTCTGCTATCACTGCTCCAGCTGGCACCACACTGTCTGCTATCACTGCTCCAGCTGGCACCACACTGTCTGCTATCACTGCTCCAGCTGGCACCACACTGTCTGCTATCACTGCTCCAGCTGGCACCACACTGTCTGCTATCACTGCTCCAGCTGGCACCACACTGTCTGCTATCACTGCTCCTGCTGGCACCACACTGTCTGCTATCACTGCTCCAGCTGGCACCACACTGTCTGCTATCACTGCTCCAGCTGGCACCACACTGTCTGCTATCACTGCTCCAGCTGGCACCACACTGTCTGCTATCACTGCTCCAGCTGGCACTATACTGCCTGCTATCACTGCTCCAGCTGGCACCACACTGTCATGCTATCACTGCTCCAGCTGGCACCACACTGTCTGCTATCACTGCTCCAGCTGGCACCACACTCTCTGCTATCACTGCTCCAGCTGGCACCACACTGTCTGCTATCACTGCTCCAGCTGGCACCACACTGTCTGCTATCACTGCTCCTGCTGGCACCACACTGTCTGCTATCACTGCTCCAGCTGGCACCACACTGTCTGCTATCACTGCTCCAGCTGGCACCATACTGCCTGCTATCACTGCTCCAGCTGGCACCACACTGTCTGCTATCACTGCTCCAGCTGGCACCACACTGTCTGCTATCACTGCTCCAGCTGGCACCACACTCTCTGCTATCACTGCTCCAGCTGGCACCACACTGTCTGCTATCACTGCTCCAGCTGGCACCACACTCTCTGCTATCACTGCTCCAGCTGGCACCACACTCTCTGCTATCACTGCTCCAGCTGGCACCACTGTCTGCTATCACTGCTCCAGCTGGCACCACTGTCTGCTATCACTGCTCCAGCTGGCACCACTGTCTGCTATCACTGCTCCAGCTGGCACCACACTGTCTGCTATCACTGCTCCTGCTGGCACCACACTGTCTGCTATCACTGCTCCAGCTGGCACTATACTGCCTGCTATCTGCTCCAGCTGGCACTATACTGCCTGCTATCTGCTCCAGCTGGCACCACACTGTCTGCTATCACTGCTCCAGCTGGCACTATACTGCCTGCTATCTGCTCCAGCTGGCACCACACTGCCTGGCTATCTGCTCCAGCTGGCACCACACTGTCTGCTATCACTGCTCCAGCTGGCACCACACTGTCTGCTATCACTGCTCCAGCTGGCACCACACTGTCTGCTATCACTGCTCCAGCTGGCACCACACTGTCTGCTATCACTGCTCCAGCTGGCACCACACTGTCTGCTATCACTGCTCCAGCTGGCACCACACTGTCTGCTATCACTGCTCCAGCTGGCACCACACTGTCTGCTATCACTGCTCCAGCTGGCACCGTACTGCCTGCTATCACTGCTCCTGCTGGCACCACACTGTCTGTGTTTCTGTGGGTGTAATGTAACTTGTCTGTTTGTGTTTTGCAGGATTGTTTTGAAGATGCCTACGACCGGATACCTGTGTAAGTATTTCAGAGGGC
>NW_027001755.1:0-7114 GCF_036934945.1 Oncorhynchus masou masou
TATCATTCCTCCTTGGTCTAGCCTGGCTACTGATCTGTTTAGCTGTCATTCCACTCCTTGGTCTAGCCTGGCTACCAGTCTGTTTAGCTGTCATTCCCTCCTTGGTCTCATGGCTACCAGTCTGTTTAGCTGTCATTCCACTCCTTGGTCTCGCCTGGCTACCAGTCTGTTTGGCTATCATTCCACTCCTTGGTCTAGCCCTGGCTACCAGTCTGTTTAGCTATCATTCCACTCCTTGGTCTGGCCTGGCTACCAGTCTGTTTAGCTATCATTCCACTCCTTGGTCTAGCCTGGCTACCAGTCTGTTTAGCTGCCATTCCACTCCTTGGTCTAGCCTGGCTACAGTCTGTTTAGCTGTCATTCCACTCCTTGGTCTCGCCTGGCAAGCCGTCTGTTTAGCTGTCATTCCACTCCTTAGTCAGCCTGGCTACCAGTCTGTTTAGCTGTCATTTCCACTCCTTGGTCTAGCCTGGCTACCAGTCTGTTTAGCTATCATTCCACTCCTTGGCTCTAGCCTGGCTACCAGTCTGTTTAGTCCTGTTTAGTCTGTTTAACTATCATTCCACTCCTTGGTTGGCCACAGCCAGTCTGTCTTAGTCAAGCCTGGCAACCAGTCTGTTTAGCTGTCATTCCACTCCTTGGTCTAGCCTGGCTACCAGTCTGTTTAGCTATCATTCCACTCCTTGGTCTAGCCTGGCTACCAGTCTGTTTAGTTTAGCTAGCCTTCATTCCACTCCTTGGTCTTACAACAGCCCAGTCTGTTTAACTATCATTCCTCCTTCGCCTGGCTACCAGTCTGTTTAACTATCATTCCACTCCTTGGTCTCGCCTGGCTACCAGTCTGTTTAGCTATCATTCCACTCCTTGGTCTAGCCTGGCTACCAGTCTGTTTAACTATCATTCCACTCCTTGGTCTAGCTACCAGTCTGTTTAGCTGTCATTCCACTCCTGTTTGGCTATCATTCCACTCCTTGGTCTCGCCTGGCTACCAGTCTGTTTAGCTATCATTCACTCCTTGGCTACCCAGTCTGTTTAGCTATCATTCCACTCCTTGGTCTAGCCTGGCTACCAGTCTGTTTAGCTGTCATTCCACTCCTTGGTCTCGCCTGGCTACCAGTCTGTTTAGCTATCATTCCACTCCTTGGTCTAGCCTGGCTACCAGTCTGTTTAGCTGTCATTCCACTCCTTGGTCTAGCCTGGCTACCAGTCTGTTTACCAGCTGTCATTCCACTCCTTGGTCTAGCCTGGCTACCAGTCTGTTTAGCTATCATTCCACTCCTTGGTCTAGCCTGGCAACCAGTCTGTTTAGCCTATCATTCCACTCCTTGGTCTAGCCTGGCTACCAGTCTGTTTAGCTATCATTCCACTCCTTGGTCAAGCCTGGCTACCAGTCTGTTTCAGCTATCATTCCACTCCTTGGTCTAGCCTGGCTACCAGTCTGTTTTAGCTGTCATTCCACTCCTTGGTCTAGCCTGGCTACCAGTCTGTTTAACTATCATTCCACTCCTTGGTCTAGCCTGGCTACCAGTCTGTTTAGCTGTCATTCCATTCCACTGGCTACCAGTCTGTTTGGTCTAGCCTGGCTACCAGTCTGTTTAGCTATCATTCCACTCCTTGGTCTAGCCAATTCCAGTCTGTTTAAGCTATCATTCCACTCCTTGGTCTAGCCTGGCTACCAGTCTGTTTAACTATCATTCCACTCCTTGGTCTAGCCTGGCTACCAGTCTGTTTAGCTGTCATTCCACTCCTTGGTCTAGCCTGGCTACCAGTCTGTTTAGCTGTCATTCCACTCCTTGGTCTAGCCTGGCTACCAGTCTGTTTAACTATCATTCCACTCCTTGGTCTAGCCTGGCTACCAGTCTGTTTAGCTGTCATTCCACTCCTTGGTCTAGCCTGGCTACCAGTCTGTTTAGCTATCATTCCACTCCTTGGTCTAGCCTGGCTACCAGTCTGTTTAGCTATCATTCCACTCCTTGGTCTAGCCTGGCTACCAGTCTGTTTAACTATCATTCCACTCCTTGGTCTAGCCTGGCTACCAGTCTGTTTAGCTATCATTCCACTCCTTGGTCTAGCCTGGCTACCAGTCTGTTTAGCCATCATTACCACTCCTTGTCTAGCCTGGCTACCAGTCTGTTTAGCTATCATTCCACTCCTTGGTCTAGCCTGGCTACCAGTCTGTTTAGCTATCATTCCACTCCTTGGTCTATCCTGGCTACCAGTCTGTTTAGCTGTCATTCCACTCCTTAGTCTAGCCTGGCTACCAGTCTGTTTAACTATCATTCCACTCCTTGGTCTAGCCTGGCTACCAGTCTGTTAGCTGTCATTCCCTCCTTGGTCTAGCCTGGCTACCAGTCTGTTTAGCTATCATTCCACTCCTTGGTCTAGCCTGGCTACCAGTCTGTTTAGCTGTCATTCCACTCCTTGGTCTAGCCTGGCTACCAGTCTGTTTAGCTGTCATTCCACTCCTTGGTCTAGCCTGGCTACCAGTCTGTTTAGCTGTGGTCTAGCCTGGCTACCAGTCTGTTCAGCTGTCATTCCACTCCTTGGTCTAGCCTGGCTACCAGTCTGTTTAGCTATCATTCCACTCCTTGGTCTAGCCTGGCAACCAGTCTGTTTAACTATCATTCCACTCCTTGGTCTAGCCTGGCTACCAGTCTGTTTAACTATCATTCCACTCCTTGGTCTAGCCTGGCTACCAGTCTGTTTAGCTTTATTCCTCCCTTGGTCTAGCCTGGCTACCAGTCTGTTTAGCTATCATTCCACTCCTTGGTCTAGCCTGGCTACCAGTCTGTTTAGCTATCATTCCACTCCTTGGTCTAGCCTGGCTACCAGTCTGTTTAGCTATCATTCCACTCCTTGGTCTAGCCTCAGGCATTCCACTCCCCTTCGTCCAGTCTGTTTAGCTATCATTCCACTCCTTGGTCTAGCCTGGCAACCAGTCTGTTTAACTATCATTCCACTCCTTGGTCTAGCCTGGCTACCAGTCTGTTTAACTATCATTCCACTCCTTGGTCTAGCCTGGCTACCAGTCTGTTTAACTATCATTCCACTCCTTGGTCTAGCCTGGCTACCAGTCTGTTTAACTATCATTCCACTCCTTGGTCTAGCTTGGCTATCAGTCTGTTTAGCTATCATTCCACTCCTTGGTCTAGCCTGGCTACCAGTCTGTTTAACTATCATTCCACTCCTTGGTCTAGCCTGGCTACCAGTCTGTTTAGCTATCATTCCACTCCTTGGTCTACCAGTCTGTTTAATATCATTCCCTGGCTACCAGTCTGTTTAGCTATCATTCCACTCCTTGGTCTAGCCTGGCTACCAGTCTGTTTAGCTATCATTCCACTCCTTGGTCTAGCCTGGCTACCAGTCTGTTTAGCTGTCATTCCACTCCTTGGTCTAGCCTGGCTACCAGTCTGTTTAACTATCATTCCACTCCTTGGTCTAGCCTGGCTGAATGTTTCCAGCAACTATAGCTCAGTAATATATTGTATTGTATTTTAAGATATTGTAATGTATTGTATTGTAATATAATATTGATTTCAATGTAGTAAGACAAAAAAATCCTATTTTTAACCACTTAAATCCTAGAATAATCAACTGTTGTTCACCTTAGTTGTACCATGTCTCAGCCTCCTCTCGGCTTTTGGTAGCAATGTCTTCGTACTGAACCTTGGCGTCAGCCACTATCTGGTCCATGTTGAGGTCTCGACTGTTGTCCATCTGCACCACCACAGAGGTGTCCCTGATGCTGGCCTGCAGCTCACGCTCCTGGATGAAACAAACATTCTAACAGTACAGTGTGTTCATACATTTTTTTTTTTGTATGTGATCCTTTTTATTTAATTATTTATCTTATTTAACCTTTATTTTACTTGGCAAGTCAGTTAAGAACAAATTTGTGTTTTCAATGACTAGGAACTGTGGGTGTTTAGGGTCAGAACGACAGATCGGGGGATTTGAACTTTGCAACCTTCCGGTTACTCGTCAAAGCTCGGAGACACGAGGCTTCACCCTCGCCCCTTGCTGAATTTTGAACCTACAACCTTTCACCAACTGGCTGCGCCATACAGGGCTACTTGTGTGTTGTATTGTAATATATTGTAATGTAATATATTGTATTGTATTGTACTATATTGTTTGGTGATATTTTGTATTGTATTGTAATACATTGTATTGTAATATATTGTATTGTATTGTTATACATTGTATATTGTATTATAATATATTATATTGTATTGTAATATATTGTATGGTAATATATTGTATTGTATTGTAATATATTGTATGGTAATATATTGTATTGTTTTATATTGTATTGTATTTTAAGATATTGTAATGTATTGTATTGTAATATATTGTAATGTAATATATTGTATTGTAATATATTGTATTGTATTGTACTATATTGTATGGTAATATTTTGTATTGTAATATATTATATTGTATTGTTATACATTGTATTGCATTGTATTGTAAATATATTGTAATATATTGTATTGTAATATTTTGTGTTGTAAAATATTGTATTGTAATATATTGGCAATGTAATAAATTGTATTGTAAAATATTGTATTGTATTGTAATATATTGTATTATAATGTATCATATTGTATTATCTATTGTAATGGTATTATTATTTTGTATTGTATTTTAATATATATTGCATTGTATTGTAATATTTTGTATTGTGTTGTAATATATTGTATTGCTTAATGTATTGTATTGTAATCTATTATATTGCAATGTATTGTAATATATTATATTACATTGTATTATATTGTATTGTATTGTAATATATTGTATTGTAATATATTATTGCATTGTAATGTATTGTATTGTAATATATATTATTGCATTGTAATAATATTGTATTTAGCAATATTGTATTGTATTGTAATGTATTGTATTGTAATCTATTATATTGCAATGTATTGTAATATATTATATTGCATTGTATTATATTGTATTGTAATATATTGTATTGTAATATATTATTGCATTGTAATGTATTGTATTGTAATATATTATTGCATTGTAATGTATTGTATTGTAATATATTGTATTGTAATATATTGTATTGTAATATATTGTATTGTAATACAGTAAATACAGTAATGACCTTACCTCCTCATAGATGGACCTGAGGAAGTTTATCTCATCAGTCAGAGCTCCTCCCTTGTTTTCCAGGTCTGCCTTCACCAGGTATGCTGAATCCACATCCTGAAAGGACAACAACTCGTAGGCTAGCGGTCAAGAGCATTGGGTCAGTAACCAGGTCGCTGGTTTGAATCCCTGAGCCGACTAGGTGAAACATCTGCCGATGTGCCCTTGAGCGAGGCACTTAATCCAAATTGATCTGGATGAGAGCGTCTGCTAAATTGACTCAAATGTAGCTACCACTGTTTGGCGAAACCAACCAGGAACAATTTAGACGGATTGCAAAGCTATTAGTTAGGTTGAAATTGGCTTTGATCGTGGTTGGTTGAGATTTTCTCTGTCTCCCCTACACACCGCACGCTCAGTTCTTGTTCAGTGGTGATATGATATCTTACGAGCTCAACGTTTTTCATCTCGTGAGAAGGTGGGGCAGGTTTGCTCATACTGCTGCTATTTGTCTCTGCCTTGCTGTGTCTTTTCCTCTGCAGTGCTTGTTTAATAACTCACCCTCACTCTCATGGTGCTGCACTGTATCACCGATTACAACATCAAGTCGTATGGTATAGTATGGTATTGTAGTCCAGAAGACATGTATGTTGAACTTCAGAGACCGCACCATTAAAACGCAAATCAGGTATCACTGAGGAACTGTGATGTTCTCACCTTTTTCAGGATCACAAATTCGTTCTCCAGATTGTTTCTCTTGTTGATCTCATCTCGTATCTAGGTAAGAAGAACAGGTGACCAGATAGTGAATTAGGTCATGGAAGCATGGTTCTGGCACACCTCATATAGGGTTTAATAAATAGGTTGGCTCTGTCTCAATTAGCTTACAAATCTGTTTAAGGCTACTGAGACTTTTTGTGGTTGAAGTCCCCCACCAGCCCCTGCATGTCTCCTCCCTCCCTCCCTCCCTCCCTCCCTCCCTCCCTCCCTCCCTCCCTCCCTCCCTCCCTCCCTCCCTCCCTCCCTCCCTCCCTCCCTCCCTCCCTCCAGACAGACAGACAGACAGACAGACAGACAGACAGACAGGCAGGCTCCTACTTGTGTTTGAAGTCCCTCACCAGCCCCTGCATGCCCTCCCTCCCTCCCTCCCTCCTCCAGACAGACAGACAGGCAGGCTCCTACTTGTGTTTGAAGTCCTCCACCAGACCTTGCCAGTTCCTCAGCTCTCCGTCCAGCTTGGTATTGTCGTTGTTCACCAGGTCCATCTGGCGACGCAAGTTGGCCATGTAGGCCTCGAATAGCGGCTCGATGTTGGAGCGGCCCGTCTGCTTACCGTGCAGCAGGTCAAACTTAGTCTCTAACACTTTATTCTGCTGCTCCAGGAAACACACCTAAAAGAGAGAGAGAGAAAAGCCCGTAGCTGATGAAATAGTCGCAACATTCCAAGCATCGGGAAGCATCAGGGAGCATCAGGGAGCATCGGGAAGCATCGGGAAGCATCAGGGAGCATCGGGAAGCATCAGGTAGCATCAGGGAGCATCAGGGAGCATCGGGAAGCATCAGGGAGCATCAGGGAGCATCAGGGAGCATCAGGTAGCATCGGGAAGCATCAGGGAGCATCAGGGAGCATCAGGGAGCATCGGGAAGCATCAGGGAGCATCGGGAAGCATCAGGGAGCATCAGGGAGCATCGGGAAGCATCAGGGAGCATCGGGAAGCATCAGGGAGCATCAGGGAGCATCGGGAAGCATCAGGTAGCATCAGGGAGCATCAGGGAGCATCAGGAAGCATCAGGGAGCATCAGGGAGCATCAGGGAGCATCGGGAAGCATCAGGGAGCATCAGGAAGCATCAGGGAGCATCAGGGAGCATCAGGGAGCATCAGGTAGCATCAGGGAGCATCGGGAAGCATCAGGGAGCATCGGGAAGCATCAGGGAGCATCAGGGAGCATCAGGGAGCATCAGGTAGCATCAGGGAGCATCGGGAAGCATCAGGGAGCATCAGTGAGCACCGGG
>NW_027001756.1:0-7113 GCF_036934945.1 Oncorhynchus masou masou
ACCATTCAAAAGTTTGGGGTCACTTAATAATGTCCTTGTTTTTGAAAGAAAAGCACATTTTCTGTCCATTAAAATAACATCAAATTGATCAGAAATACAGTGTAGACATGGTTAATGTTGTAAATAACTATTGTAGCAGGAAACGGCAGATTTTTTTACGGAATTTCTACATAGGCGTACAGAGGCCATTATCAACAACCATCACTCCTGTGTTTCAATGGCACATTGTGTTAACTCATCCAAGATTATCATTTTAAAAGGCTAATTGATCATTAGAAAACCCTTTTGCAATATTTTAGCCCAGCTGAAAACTGTTGTGCTGATTAAAGAAGCAATACAACTGGCCTTCTTTAGACGTGTTAAGTATCTGGAGCATCAGCATTTGTGGGTTCGATTACAGGCTCATTAGAGTGTCTAGTTTGAGAAACAGAAGCCTCACAAGTCCTCAACTGGCAGCTTCATTAAATAGTACCCGCAAAACACCCGTCTCAATGTCAACAGTGAAGAGGCGACTCCAGGATGCTGGCCTTCTAGGCAGAGTTGCAAAGAAAAGCCATATCTCAGACTGGCCAATACAAATAAAAAATTAAGATGGGCAAAAGAACACAGACTCTGGACAGAGGAAGATTGGAAAAAAATGTTATGGACAGACGAATCTAAGTTTGAGGTGTTTGGATCACAAAGAAGAACATTCGTGAAAAGATGCTGGAGGAGTGCTTGGCGCCATCTGTCAAGCATGGTGGAGACAATGTGATAGTCTGGGGGTGCTTTGGTGGTGGTAAAGTGGGAGATTTGTACAGGGTAAAAGGGATTTTCCTCCTACAACAGGACAATGACCCAAAGCACAGCTCCAAACTATGCAATTACTATTTAGGGAAGAAGCATTCAGCTGGTATTCTGTCTATAATGGAGTGGTCAGCACAGTCTCTGGATCTCAAACCTATTGAGCTGTTGTAGGAGCAGCTTGACCGTATGAAGTGGCCATCAAGCCAATCCAACTTGTGGTAGGTGCTTCAGGAAGCATGGAGTGAAATCTCTTCAGATTACCTCAACAAATTAACAAATATAATGCCAAAGGTCTGCAAAGCTGTAATTGCTGCAAATGGAGGATTCTTTGACGAAAGCAAAGTTTGAAGGACACAATTATTGTTTCAATAAAAACTTTTGAAGGGTAACACTCACACTTCCGGTCAAACGTTTTAGAACACCTACTCATTCAAGGGTTTTTCTTTATTTTTACTATTTTCTACATTGTAGAATAATAGTGAAGACATCAAAACTATGAAATAACACATATGGAATCATGTAGTAACCAAAAAAGTGTGAAACAAATCAAAATAGATTTTATATGTGAGATTCTTTAAATAGCCACCCTTTGCCTTGATGACAGCTTTTCACACTCTTGGCACTCTCTCAAGCAGCTTCCAACAGTCTTGAAGGAGTTCCCACATATGCTGGCTGCTTTTCCTTCACTCTGCTCATCCCTAACCATCTCAATTTGGTTGAGGTCAGGGGATTGTGGAGGCCAGGTCATCTGATGCAGCACTCCATTACTTTCCTTCTTGGTAAAATAGCCCTTACACAGCCTGGAGGTGTGTTGCGTCATTGTCCTGTTGAAAAACAAATTATAGTCCCACTAAGCCCAAACCAGATGGGATGGTGTATCGCTGCAGAATGCTATGGTAGCCATGCTGGTTAAGTGTCCCTTGAATTCTAAATAAATCACAGACAGTGTCACCAGCAAATCACCCCCCACATCATAACACCTCCTCCTCCATGCTTTACGGTGGGAAACACATGCGGAAATCATCCGTTCACCCACACCGCTTCTCACAAAGACACGGCGGTTGTAACCAAAAATCTCAATTTGTACTCCAGACCAAAAGAAACATTTCCACCGGTCTAATGTTCATTGCTCGTATTTTTGGCCCAAGCAATTCTATTATTATTAGTGGTGTCCTTTAGTAGTGGGTTCTTTGCAGCAATTCGACCATGAAGGTTTGATTCACAGTCTCTACTGAACAGTTGCTGTTGAGATATGTCTGTTACTTGAACTCTGTGAAGCATTTGTTTGGCCAATTTCTGAGGCTGGTAACACTAATGAACTTATCCTCAACAGCAGAGGTAACTCTGGGTCTTCCATTCATGTGGAGGTTGAAGGTTTTTGCGACTGCACTTTAAGAAACTATCAAAGTACCATGAAATGTTCCGTATTGACTGACCTTCATGTCTTAAAGTAATGATGGACTGTCGTTTCTCTTTGCTTATTTGAGCTGTTCTTGCCATAATATGGACTTGGTCTTTTACCAAATAGGGCTATCATCTGTATCCCTCCCCCCCACCTTGTCACAACACAACTGATTGACTCAAACGCATTAAGAGGGAAAGAAATTAACAGGCACACCTAACAGGCACACCTGTTAAGGAGTATTGTTATTGACCAAATACTTAGTTTCCACCATAATTTGAAAATAAATTCATTAAAAATCCTACAATGTGATTTTCTGGATTTTCTTTTCTCATTTTGTCTGTCATAGTTGAAGTGTACCTATGATGAAAATTACAGGTCTAATCTTTTTAAGTGGGAGAACTTGCACAATTGGTGGCTGACTAAATACTTTTTTTCCCCACTGTAGATACTTTTGTACCTGTTTTCTCCAGCATCTTCACAAGGTCCTTTGTTGTTGTTCTGGGATTGATGTGCACTTTTCACACCAAAACGCGTTGATCTCTAGGAGACAGAATGCATCTCCTTCCTGAGTGGTATGACGGCTGCATGGTCCCATGGTATTTATACTTGCGTACTATTGTTTGTACAGATGAACGTGGTACCTTCAAGCATTTGGAAATTGCTACCAAGGATGAACCAGACTTGTGGAGGTCTACAATTATTTTTCTGAGGTCTTGGGAGATTTCTTTGAGTATCTCATGATGTCAAGCAAAGAGGCACTGAGTTTGAAGGTAGGCCTTGAAATACATCCACAGGTACACCTCCAATTGACTCAAATTATGTCAATTAACCTATCAGAAGCTTCTAAAGCCATGACATCATTTTGGATATAAACTTCTGACCCACTGGAACTGTGATACAGTGAATTATAAGTGAAATAATCTGTCTGTATGCACAAAGTTGATATCCTAACCGACTTGCTAAAACTATAGTTTGCTAACAAGAAATTTGTGGAGTGGATGAAAAACGAGTTTTAATGACTCCAACCTAAGTGTATGTAAACGTCCAACTTCAACTATTTATATATTATTGTAATGGCTGGAATGGAATAAATGTGGTTTCCACATGTTTGACACCATTCCATTTCAATGAGCACATCATTCAATAGCTCCTCCCACCAGCTCCAATAAATAAAATAAAAAATAAAAATAAATAAAATATATATATATATATATATATATATATTCGGGATGGAAAAATGTTTGAGTAAACTTAAACAACTGAAACCAGATATAAAGAATGTAGAAAAGACAGACCTATATATTTTTAAATAAGATCATCTTTGAGAACTAACAATCACCAAAATAAAAGCTAGACAGTCAGGGAGAATCAAAAATGTTATGCAATGATGCATTCAGGAGTGTTTTTTCATGGCATGGGGCCCCCATTGATTTTGTTATAATGTTTGAGTCACTCAGATAGCATTAGCCTTGGTGAAATGTGTAGAATTGCAGGAAATTAGCTTTAAAACCTCAAATGTTCTCTCAGCCCAAAGGTAAGATGTGTAGAATTGATGGAAATGTGCTTTAATTCTCAGCCTCATGGCAAAACGTGTAGAATATCCGGAAATTACCTTTAAACAGATACATTTTGTCACTGCGGCCTACAAGAGGGCCTCTAAAATATCCGGATAGCAACCACACCCACCAGCTATGCCCCATTATGATCCAGAAAAAGCCCTGCACACACAAACACACACTACCTCAGTCAGTCAGCACTCAATGTCCATGTCTAGCCTCCCTTCTCTGTCTCCTGGTTGTACTGGTTATCCTTCATCTAGTTCCAACCACAGGTATGTCCATTAGAGGCAATAATGGATGTATTTTTCACAATTATCATACACTACATGACCAAAAGTCTGTGGACACCTGCTCGTCGAACATCTCATTCCAAAATCATGGGTATTAATATGGAGTTGGTCCCCCCTTTGCTGCTATAACAGCCTCCACTCTTCTGGGAAGGCTTCCAACTAGATGTTGGAACATTGCTGTGGTAACTTGCTTCCATTCAGTCACAAGACCATTAGCGAGGTCAGGCACTGATATTGGGTGATTAGGCTCGCAATCAGCATTCCAATTCATCCCAAAGGTGTTTGATGGGGTTAAGATCAGGGCTCTGTGCAGGCCAGTCAAGTACTTCCACACCGATCTCGACAAACCATTTCTGTATGGACCTCGGGCGCATTGTCATGCTGAAACAGGAAAGGGCCTTCCCCAAACTGTTGCCACAAAGTTGGAAGCACAGACCCGTCTGGAATGTCATCAAACTTTACATTTGGCACTATGCATTGGGCAGGTAGTGTTCTCCTGGTATCCGCCAAACCCAGATTCGTCTGTCGGACTGCCAGATTGTGAAGCGTGATTCATCACTCCCAGAGATGAAGGATAACCAGTACAACCAGGGAGACAGAGAAGGAGGCGAGACACTCTGGAACTGCCGATCTGCGGCCAACAAGGCAGAGTTCATCTCAGCCTATGCCTCCCTCCAGTCCCTCGACTTGGCACTGACGGAAACATGGATCACCACAGATAACACTGCTACTCCTACTACTCATTCCTCTCTGCCTCCTTCTTTCCACTCCTCTCCTCTTTTGACCTCACCCTCTCACCTTCCCCCTACTCACAAGGCAGGCAATACGCTCGACCTCATCTTTACTAGATGCTGTTCTTCCACTAACCTCATTGCAACTCCCTCCAAGTCTCCGACCACTACCTTGTATCCTTTTCCCTCTCGCTCTCATCCAACACTTCACTGCCCCTACTCGGATAGTATCGCGCTTCGTCCCAACCTTCGCTCTCTCTCCCCCTTCTCTCTCCTCTTCCATCCTATCATCTCTTCCCTCTGCTCATACTGCCTTCTCAACCTATCTCCTGATTCTGCCTCCTCAACCCTCCTCTCTTCCCTTTCTGCATCCTTTGACTCTCTATATCCCCTATCCTCCAGGCTGAGCTCTCGGTCCTCCCTCCGCTCCGTGGCTCGATGACTCACTGCGAGCTCACAGAACAGTGCTCCCGGGCAGCCGAGCGGAAATGGAGGAAAACTCGCCTCCTGCGGACCTGGCATCCTTTCACTCCCCTCCTCTCTACATTTTCCTCCTCTGTCTCTGCTGCTAAAGCCACTTTCTACCACTCTAAATTCCAAGCATCTGCCTCTAACCCTAGGAAGCTCTTTGCCACCTTCTCCTCCCTCCTGAATCCTCCTCCCCCTCCCCCCCTCCTCCCCTCTCTGCAGATGACTTCGTCAACCATTTTGAAAAGAAGGTCGACGACATCCGATCCTCGTTTGCTAAGTCAAAGCGACACCGCTAGTTCTGCTCACACTGCCCTACCCTGTGCTCTGACCTCTTTCTCCCTCTCTCTCCAGATGAAATCTCGCTTCTTGTGACGGCCGGCCGCCCAACAACCTGCCCGCTTGACCCTATCCCCTCCTCTCTTCTCCAGACCATTTCCGGAGACCTTCTCCCTTACCTCACCTCGCTCATCAACTCATCCCTGACCGCTGGCTACGTCCCTTCCGTCTTCAAGAGAGCGAGTTGCACCCCTTCTGAAAAAACCTACACTCGATCCCTCCGATGTCAACAACTACAGACCAGTATCCCTTCTTTCTTTTCTCTCCAAAACTCTTGAACGTGCCGTCCTTGGCCAGCTCTCCCGCTATCTCTCTCAGAATGACCTTCTTGATCCAAATCAGTCAGGTTTCAAGACTAGTCATTCAACTGAGACTGCTCTTCTCTGTATCACGGAGCGCTCCGCACTGCTAAAGCTAACTCTCTCTCCTCTGCTCTCATCCTTCTAGACCTATCGGCTGCCTTCGACACTGTGAACCATCAGATCCTCCTCTCCACCCTCTCCGAGTTGGGCATCTCCGGCGCGGCCACGCTTGGATTGCGTCCTACCTGACAGGTCGCTCCTACCAGGTGGCGTGGCGAGAATCTGTCTCCTCGCCACGCGCTCTCACCACTGGTGTCCCCCAGGGCTCTGTTCTAGGCCCTCTCCTATTCTCGCTATACACCAAGTCACTTGGCTCTGTCATAACCTCACATGGTCTCTCCTATCATTGCTATGCAGACGACACACAATTAATCTTCTCCTTTCCCCCTTCTGATGACCAGGTGGCGAATCGCATCTCTGCATGTCTGGCAGACATATCAGTGTGGATGACGGATCACCACCTCAAGCTGAACCTCGGCAAGACGGAGCTGCTCTTCCTCCCGGGGAAGGACTGCCCGTTCCATGATCTCGCCATCACGGTTGACAACTCCATTGTGTCCTCCTCCCAGAGCGCTAAGAACCTTGGCGTGATCCTGAACAACACCCTGTCGTTCTCAACTAACATCAAGGCGGTGGCGCGTTCCTGTAGGTTCATGCTCTACAACATCCGCAGAGTACGACCCTGCCTCACACAGGAAGCGGGCGCAGGTCCTAATCCAGGCACTTGTCATCTCCCGTCTGGATTACTGCAACTCGCTGTTGGCTGGGCTCCCTGCCTGTGCCATTAAACCCCTACAACTCATCCAGAACGCCGCAGCCCGTCTGGTGTGCAACCTTCCCAAGTTTCTCACGTCACCCCGCTCCTCCGCTCTCTCCACTGGCTTCCAGTTGAAGTCTGCATCCGCTACAAGACCATGGTGCTTGCCTACGGAGCTGTGAGGGGAACGGCACCGCAGTACCTCCAGGCTCTGATCAGGCCCTACACCCAAACAAGGGCACTGCGTTCATCCACCTCTGGCCTGCTCGCCTCCCTACCACTGAGGAAGTACAGTTCCCGCTCAGCCCAGTCAAAACTGTTCGCTGCTCTGGCCCCCAATGGTGGAACAAACTCCCTCACGACGCCAGGACAGCGGAGTCAATCACCACCTTCCGGAGACACCTGAAACCCCACCT
>NW_027001757.1:0-7112 GCF_036934945.1 Oncorhynchus masou masou
TGTCCCAGTCAGACCTACAGTAGTTCTCTCTAGTCCCAGTCAGACCTACACTCATTATCTCTAGTCCCAGTCAGACCTACAGTAGTTCTCTCTTGTCCCAGTCAGACCTACAGTAGTTCTCTCTAGTCCCAGTCAGACCTACTAGTAGTTACCTCTATTCCCAGTCAGACCTATAGTAGTTCTCTCTATTCCCAGTCAGACCTATAGTAGTTCTCTCTTGTCCCAGTCAGACCTACAGTAGTGCTCTCTAGTCCCAGTCAGACCTACAGTAGTTCTATCTAGTCCCAGTCAGACCTACAGCACTTCTCTCTATTCCCAGTCAGACCTACAGTAGTTATCTCTAGTCCCAGTCAGATCTATATTAGTTCTCTCTAGTCCCAGTCAGACCTACAGTAGTTCTCTCTTGTCCCAGTCAGACCTACAGTAGTTCTCTCTTGTCCCACTGAGCCCCAGTCAGACCTACAGTAGTTCTCTCTAGTCCCAGTCAGGCCTACAGTAGTGCTCTCTAGTCCCAGTCAGACCTATAGTAGTTCTCTCTTGTCCCAGTCAGACCTACAGTAGTTCTCTCTAGTCCCAGTCAGACCTACAGTAGTTCTCTCTTGTCCCAGTCAGACCTACAGTAGTTATCTCTAGTCCCAGTCAGACCTACAGTAGTTCTCTCTTGTCCCAGTCAGACCTACAGTAGTTATCTCTAGTCCCAGTCAGACCTATAGTAGTTCTCTTTCTTCCCAGTCAGACCTACAGTAGTTATCTCTAGTCCCAGTCAGACCTACAGTAGTTCTCTCTTGTCCCAGTCAGACCTACAGTAGTTCTCTCTAGTCCCAGTCAGACCTACAGTAGTTCTCTCTTGTCCCAGTCAGACCTACAGTAGTTATCTCTAGTCCCAGTCAGACCTATAGTAGTTCTCTCTAGTCCCAGTCAGACCTATAGTAGTTATCTCTTGTCCCAGTCAGACCTACAGTAGTTCTCTCTAGTCCCAGTCATACCTACAGTAGTTATCTCTAGTCCCAGTCAGACCTACAGTAGTTATCTCTTGTCCCAGTCAGACCTACAGTAGTTCTCTCTAGTCCCAGTCAGACCTATAGTAGTTCTCTTTCGTCCCAGTCAGACCTACAGTACTTCTCTCTAGTCCCAGTCAGACCTACAGTAGTTATCTCTAGTCCCAGTCAGACCTACAGTAGTTCTCTCTAGTCCCAGTCAGACCTACAGTAGTTCTCTCTTGTCCCAGTCAGACCTACAGTAGTTATCTCTAGTCCCAGTCAGACCTATAGTAGTTATCTCTTGTCCCAGTCAGACCTACAGTAGTTCTCTCTTGTCCCAGTCAGACCTACAGTAGTTCTCTCTAGTCCCAGTCAGACCTATAGTAGTTCTCTCTAGTCCCAGTCAGACCTATAGTAGTTCCTTTCGTCCCAGTCAGACCTACAGTAGTTATCTCTAGTCCCAGTCAGACCTACAGTAGTTATCTCTAGTCCCAGTCAGACCTACAGTACTTCTCTCTTGTCCCAGTCAGACCTACAGTAGTTATCTCTTGTCCCAGTCAGACCTACAGTAGTTCTCTCAGTCCCAGTCAGACCTATAGTAGTTCTCTCTAGTCCCAGTCAGACCTACAGTAGTTCTCTCTAGTCCCAGTCAGACCTATAGTAGTTCTCTCTAGTCCCAGTCAGACCTATAGTAGTTCTCTCTAGTCCCAGTCAGACCTATAGTAGTTCTCTCTAGTCCCAGTCAGACCTACAGTAGTTATCTCTAGTCCCAGTCAGACCTATAGTAGTTCTCTTTCGTCCCAGTCAGACCTACAGTAGTTCTCTCTAGTCCCAGTCAGACCTACAGTAGTTCTCTCTAGTCCCAGTCAGACCTACAGTAGTTCTCTCTAGTCCCAGTCAGACCTACAGTAGTTCTGTCTTGTCCCAGTCAGACCTACAGTAGTTATCTCTAGTCCCAGTCAGACCTATAGTAGTTCTCTCTAGTCCCAGTCAGACCTATAGTAGTTCTCTCTAGTCCCAGTCAGACCTACAGTAGTTCTCTCTAGTCCCAGTCAGACATACAGTAGTTCTCTCTTATCCCAGTCAGACCTACAGTAGTTTTCTCTTGTCCCAGTCAGACCTACAGTAGTTCTCTCTAGTCCCAGTCAGACCTATAGTAGTTCTCTCTAGTCCCAGTCAGACCTACAGTTGTTCTCTCTAGTCCCACTGAGCCCCAGTCAGACCTACAGTAGTTCTCTCGGAGTCCCACTGAGCCCCAGTCAGACCTACAGTAGTTCTCTCTAGTCTCACTGAGCCCCAGTCAGACCTACAGTAGTTCTCTCTTGTCCCAGTCAGACCTACAGTAGTTCTCTCTAGTCCCAGTCAGACCTACAGTAGTTATCTCTAGTTCCAGTCAGACCTACAGTACTTCTCTCTTGTCCCAGTCAGACCTATAGTAGTTCTCTCTAGTCCCAGTCAGACCTACAGTAGTTATCTCTAGTCCCAGTCAGACCTACAGTAGTTCTCTCTAGTCCCAGTCAGACCTACAGTAGTTCTCTCAGTCCCAGTCAGACCTATAGTTGTTCTCTCTAGTCCCAGTCAGACCTACAGTAGTTCTCTCAGTCCCAGTCAGACCTATAGTAGTTCTCTCTAGTCCCAGTCAGACCTACAGTAGTTATCTCTAGTCCCAGTCAGACCTACAGTAGTTCTCTCAGTCCCAGTCAGACCTACAGTACTTCTCTCTTGTCCCAGTCAGACCTACAGTAGTTATCTCTAGTCCCAGTCAGACCTACAGTAGTTCTCTCTTGTCCCAGTCAGACCTACAGTAGTTCTCTCTAGTCCCAGTCAGACTTACAGTAGTTCTCTCTAGTCCCAGTCAGACCTACAGTAGTTATCTCTAGTCCCAGTCAGACCTACAGTAGTTATCTCTTGTCCTAGTCAGACCTACAGTAGTTCTCTCTAGTCCCAGTCAGACCTACAGTAGTTCTCTCTTGTCCCAGTCAGACCTACAGTAGTTATCTCTTGTCCCAGTCAGACCTACAGTAGTTCTCTCTAGTCCCAGTCAGACCTTTAGTAGTTCTCTCTAGTCCCAGTCAGACCTACAGTAGTTATCTCTTGTCCCAGTCAGACCTACAGTAGTTATCTCTAGTCCCAGTCAGACCTACAGTAGTTATCTCTAGTCCCAGTCAGACCTACAGTAGTTATCTCTTGTCCTAGTCAGACCTACAGTAGTTCTCTCTAGTCCCAGTCAGACCTACAGTAGTTCTCTCTTGTCCCAGTCAGACCTACAGTAGTTCTCTCTAGTCCCAGTCAGACCTACAGTAGTTATCTCTAGTCCCAGTCAGACCTATAGTAGTTCTCTCTAGTCCCAGTCAGACCTATAGTTGTTCCTTTCATCCCAGTCAGACCTACAGTAGTTATCTCTAGTCCCAGTCAGACCTACAGTACTTCTCTCTTGTCCCAGTCAGACCTACAGTAGTTATCTCTAGTCCCAGTCAGACCTATAGTAGTTCTCTCTTGTCCCAGTCAGACCTACAGTAGTTATCTCTTGTCCCAGTCAGACCTACAGTAGTTCTCTCTAGTCCCAGTCAGACCTACACTCATTATCTCTAGTCCCAGTCAGACCTACAGTAGTTCTCTCTTGTCCCAGTCAGACCTACAGTAGTTCTCTCTAGTCCCAGTCAGACCTATAGTAGTTACCTCTATTCCCAGTCAGACCTATAGTAGTTCTCTCTATTCCCAGTCAGACCTATAGTAGTTCTCTCTTGTCCCAGTCAGACCTACAGTAGTGCTCTCTAGTCCCAGTCAGACCTACAGTAGTTCTATCTAGTCCCAGTCAGACCTACAGCACTTCTCTCTATTCCCAGTCAGACCTACAGTAGTTATCTCTAGTCCCAGTCAGATCTATATTAGTTCTCTCTAGTCCCAGTCAGACCTACAGTAGTTCTCTCTTGTCCCAGTCAGACCTACAGTAGTTCTCTCTTGTCCCACTGAGCCCCAGTCAGACCTACAGTAGTTCTCTCTAGTCCCAGTCAGGCCTACAGTAGTGCTCTCTAGTCCCAGTCAGACCTATAGTAGTTCTCTCTTGTCCCAGTCAGACCTATAGTAGTTCTCTCTTGTCCCAGTCAGACCTACAGTAGTTCTCTCTTGTCCCAGTCAGACCTACAGTAGTTATCTCTAGTCCCAGTCAGACCTATAGTAGTTCTCTTTCTTCCCAGTCAGACCTACAGTAGTTATCTCTAGTCCCAGTCAGACCTACAGTAGTTCTCTCTTGTCCCAGTCAGACCTACAGTAGTTCTCTCTAGTCCCAGTCAGACCTATAGTAGTTCTCTTTCGTCCCAGTCAGACCTACAGTACTTCTCTCTTGTCCCAGTCAGACCTATAGTAGTTCTCTCTAGTCCCAGTCAGACCTACAGTAGTTCTCTCTAGTCCCAGTCAGACCTACAGTAGTTCTCTCTTGTCCCAGTCAGACCTACAGTAGTTATCTCTAGTCCCAGTCAGACCTATAGTAGTTCTCTCTAGTCCCAGTCAGACCTATAGTAGTTATCTCTTGTCCCAGTCAGACCTACAGTAGTTCTCTCTAGTCCCAGTCATACCTACAGTAGTTATCTCTAGTCCCAGTCAGACCTACAGTAGTTATCTCTTGTCCCAGTCAGACCTACAGTAGTTCTCTCTAGTCCCAGTCAGACCTATAGTAGTTCTCTTTCGTCCCAGTCAGACCTACAGTACTTCTCTCTTGTCCCAGTCAGACCTACAGCACTTCTCTCTATTCCCAGTCAGACCTACAGTAGTTATCTCTAGTCCCAGTCAGATCTATATTAGTTCTCTCTAGTCCCAGTCAGACCTACAGTAGTTCCTCTTGTCCCAGTCAGACCTACAGTAGTTCTCTCTTGTCCCACTGAGCCCCAGTCAGACCTACAGTAGTTATCTCTAGTCCCAGTCAGACCTATAGTAGTTATCTCTTGTCCCAGTCAGACCTACAGTAGTTCTCTCTTGTCCCAGTCAGACCTACAGTAGTTCTCTCTAGTCCCAGTCAGACCTATAGTAGTTCTCTCTAGTCCCAGTCAGACCTATAGTAGTTCCTTTCTGTCCCAGTCAGACCTACAGTAGTTATCTCTAGTCCCAGTCAGACCTACAGTAGTTATCTCTAGTCCCAGTCAGACCTACAGTACTTCTCTCTTGTCCCAGTCAGACCTACAGTAGTTATCTCTTGTCCCAGTCAGACCTACAGTAGTTCTCTCAGTCCCAGTCAGACCTATAGTAGTTCTCTCTAGTCCCAGTCAGACCTACAGTAGTTCTCTCAGTCCCAGTCAGACCTATAGTAGTTCTCTCTAGTCCCAGTCAGACCTATAGTAGTTCTCTCTAGTCCCAGTCAGACCTATAGTAGTTCTCTCTAGTCCCAGTCAGACCTACAGTAGTTATCTCTAGTCCCAGTCAGACCTATAGTAGTTCTCTTTCGTCCCAGTCAGACCTACAGTAGTTCTCTCTAGTCCCAGTCAGACCTACAGTAGTTCTCTCTAGTCCCAGTCAGACCTACAGTAGTTCTCTCTAGTCCCAGTCAGACCTACAGTAGTTCTGTCTTGTCCCAGTCAGACCTACAGTAGTTATCTCTAGTCCCAGTCAGACCTATAGTAGTTCTCTCTAGTCCCAGTCAGACCTATAGTAGTTCTCTCTAGTCCCAGTCAGACCTACAGTAGTTCTCTCTAGTCCCAGTCAGACATACAGTAGTTCTCTCTTATCCCAGTCAGACCTACAGTAGTTTTCTCTTGTCCCAGTCAGACCTACAGTAGTTCTCTCTAGTCCCAGTCAGACCTATAGTAGTTCTCTCTAGTCCCAGTCAGACCTACAGTTGTTCTCTCTAGTCCCACTGAGCCCCAGTCAGACCTACAGTAGTTCTCTCGAGTCCCACTGAGCCCCAGTCAGACCTACAGTAGTTCTCTAGTCTCACTGAGCCCCAGTCAGACCTACAGTAGTTCTCTCTAGTCCCAGTCAGACCTACAGTAGTTATCTCTAGTTCCAGTCAGACCTACAGTACTTCTCTCTTGTCCCAGTCAGACCTATAGTAGTTCTCTCTAGTCCCAGTCAGACCTACAGTAGTTATCTCTAGTCCCAGTCAGACCTACAGTAGTTCTCTCTAGTCCCAGTCAGACCTACAGTAGTTCTCTCAGTCCCAGTCAGACCTATAGTTGTTCTCTCTAGTCCCAGTCAGACCTACAGTAGTTCTCTCAGTCCCAGTCAGACCTATAGTAGTTCTCTCTAGTCCCAGTCAGACCTACAGTAGTTATCTCTAGTCCCAGTCAGACCTACAGTAGTTCTCTCTAGTCCCAGTCAGACCTACAGTACTTCTCTCTTGTCCCAGTCAGACCTACAGTAGTTATCTCTAGTCCCAGTCAGACCTACAGTAGTTCTCTCTTGTCCCAGTCAGACCTACAGTAGTTCTCTCTAGTCCCAGTCAGACTTACAGTAGTTCTCTCTAGTCCCAGTCAGACCTACAGTAGTTATCTCTAGTCCCAGTCAGACCTACAGTAGTTATCTCTTGTCCTAGTCAGACCTACAGTAGTTCTCTCTAGTCCCAGTCAGACCTACAGTAGTTCTCTCTTGTCCCAGTCAGACCTACAGTAGTTATCTCTTGTCCCAGTCAGACCTACAGTAGTCTCTCTAGTCCCAGTCAGACCTTTAGTAGTTCTCTCTAGTCCCAGTCAGACCTACAGTAGTTATCTCTTGTCCCAGTCAGACCTACAGTAGTTATCTCTAGTCCCAGTCAGACCTACAGTAGTTATCTCTAGTCCCAGTCAGACCTACAGTAGTTATCTCTTGTCCTAGTCAGACCTACAGTAGTTCTCTCTAGTCCCAGTCAGACCTACAGTAGTTCTCTCTGTCCCAGTCAGACCTACAGTAGTTCTCTCTAGTCCCAGTCAGACCTACAGTAGTTATCTCTAGTCCCAGTCAGACCTATAGTAGTTCTCTCTAGTCCCAGTCAGACCTATAGTTGTTCCTTTCATCCCAGTCAGACCTACAGTAGTTATCTCTAGTCCCAGTCAGACCTACAGTACTTCTCTCTTGTCCCAGTCAGACCTACAGTAGTTATCTCTAGTCCCAGTCAGACCTATAGTAGTTCTCTCTTGTCCCAGTCAGACCTACAGTAGTTATCTC
>NW_027001758.1:0-7111 GCF_036934945.1 Oncorhynchus masou masou
TGTTGTAGTTTCTATTTTACATTTACTATCAAAAAAGCTCTGAAGGCCAAGAGGCCGACATGCTTTAATAAACTGTGATTAAAAGGGATACAGTACGAGCAGGAGTAGTGTGCAGGTTTCTCCTTTCTTTTAAGATACCACATTATACCCACGCACCTGCAACAAGATAACTCTGATGTGCTTTTTTTGAATAGTGCTTTGCATGTCTGCCACTGTAACTGAGGTGGTTCAGTAAACCCCGCTTGTGGGATGACTGACCTCTCCTGACACCAGAAGACTAGCTCCCCAAGCTAATGCCTAGGTTAGCCCAGTGGGCTACAACCATACCTTTGGCTTGTAAAGCTATTTTAGCTCATTATTTTCATGATCGACCATGCAAGTAATTGGTTATAAGAACTGGACCTTGCCTAGCTCCTAGGAGAACGCCTACTATGCCCGTTTAAACTACTGGCTGGCTAGTCATTTCTGTTAACTCTTTTCTCTTCTATAATCTCTAGAGCCCATTTTGAACTGTGTTTTTATACATGTGATGAGTGTGCATATGATAAGTGTGTGTTCGTCTTTGTCTCCCTATAGGCATTTACAGCTGTGGAAGCGCTTGCTGACGGGGGTTAAAATGGGTCTGCCCAGAAGACTGGCTATACGGCTTGGAGCACAGGCCCTGCTGGTGAGAACTTCATCTACATGCATTCTCTGAACATCTAGTCCTGAATTAGTCTTGGTACCAGTCTCTGTAACATTACACTCCTTGTACACATTGTCATTTGCCAAAGAGACTGGTCTTTCTTCAAATATGAACATTGTGTCATTAATGAGCTTGAGGAGATCAGAGGATTTGATCCTGATTCGATAACTCCCACAGCTATCTTTGGCAAATGACACAGAGTACAATGAGGGGAATGTAGATGCTGAACCGAGACTGACAATCAGGCAAGCCCTGAATATAATCTCAGTCAGAAATCTCTTTTGAGGACTGCTTGTGAATGTTTTCGTTTTTTATTATACATCAGATTTTGATCTGTAAACATCTTGAAAGAAATCTATTGCATCTGAGCAAAAATGTGGAGAGTTATTCTCTTGAGTTTGACATCATATAACCATGAGCCTTGCAAATGTTTGCTTGACTGTAGAGTGTACCGTATTGAAGCAATCTTGGTATACCTAGCAACCTCGTCAATGGGTTTGGATCTCTTGGTGTAACAGTTAAGATGTGTTACTGTCCCTCACAGGGACCCGGGTTCCAGTTCTCCGGTCGAGGCTACGCCCAAATTCACCACAGTATGTTCATGTCTCTATTTTGTCTTTCCCATAGGGAGCAGCCAAAATGCTGTTGGACTCGGAGCAGCACCCTGGCCAGCTGAAGGACAACGTTTGCTCCCCAGGGGCGCCACCATTCACGCCCTGCACGTCATGGAGAGTGGGGGCTTCCGCGCCCTGCTCATCAACGCTGTGGAGGCCTCCTGCATTAGGACCAGGTAGGCTGGGCACCACTTTACAGAGGGACAGTTTCCTGGACTAAAAAGCACTTCCAATGGAAATCTCCATAGAAAATGCTTTTTAGTCGAGGACTAGGCTAAGTATGTGCCCTGGAAATCAAACTGGAATGTGCAGATAGAAATCTACGTGGTAGAGTAGACATGATCCCCTGTTGTGAAGGATAAAGAACTGTCAAGTCTGTGTTACATTTCTATCTGCAACATTCAATATGTTGGATCTTTGTGGATAAGCCCTGGCTGGTGGTATGGTGAGGCCAGTAGGTCTCTGGACATAGCATTTAACAAAATGTGGCTTTTTGATTTAACCACATAAGACTGATGTAGCACTATGTCAGTTAGGCTATGGGTCGGGTTTCCCCAACCCAGATTCAACCAACCTACAAGCACTTTTGATTGGAGATTCTCCATTGAGTGTGCTTTTAGTCCAGGACTGGGCTCAATCTGGGTTCAGGAAACCAGACATATGTTTTGTGTAAAAATGATAATCATTTGAATGTTTGTTTAATGTCTGTATCATAGTGCTCTGTTGTATGGCTGGATGCTATTGTTTAGACAGCAGAGGGTGCTAGATGCATATGTCTGAACTTTTTGTAACTAACAGATAGTAGAAACACTCCATGAGCAAAGTCCCATCTCTTTTAAATGATGTGGCTCAAACGGGAGTGTCAGTGTGTGAATATTTGACTTGTCACTCGGGATAACAGCCTCTGTTAAGAGTAAAAGGTCATGTACATTTATTTTCTTTCTTTGTTTCTTTCAATCAGGGAGCTCCAGTTCTTGGCTGACCAGGAGAAGATCTCTCCTGCGGCCATCAAGAAGACTACGCTGGACAAGGTTCTGCAGCAGCCAGGGGTGGGAACAGGGGTGGGCGTCCGGACGGGGTCTGGGATCAGCCTGTTCAACAGCAGCAACCCCAGGCATAACAAGTAATTGAACTGAGTGGCTCTGATCACAGAACAGTGGTGAATTCATTAGTGCATTGCAGACCATATCAAAACATTTTGCAACAAAAACAAGTTTCTTAGCGGACAAGTTCAGGTAGTTCCTCCCTGTTTTCATCTTTTTGCTTCTAGTGATACGCCCCAGGGAAGACACCCTCAAAGAATGAAACGCCCATGAGACATATTATTTCAACCCCTAAAACATTTGTTATGGTTATAGCATGCCAGCTGAGAGGAGGGCATAAAATGGCAGCTTCGTAAATGTGAGGATAAACTTAAACAGCAGGATGTAGGGTGAAGGGACACTACTCCTGCTCTCTTTCCATGTTCACTGACTAGAAACATCTGGACAGGTAAAAGCAAGTTCTAATAGATATTATGGCTTTCCTGTCCAGTGTTGTCATATCAGTGCAGATGAAGGAGAAAAGAGGAGGTGAGCCGGGGGAAGAAGACGAACATAGACAGTTAAGATGGACCAACATGGTGATGAACAACAGGTCACAATTCCTTTACATTTGAGCCATTTAGCAGATGCTCTAATCCAGAGCGACTTACAGGAGCAATTATGGTCAAGTGCCTTGCTCAAAGCCACGTGAACAGATATTGCACTTAGTCGGCTCGGGACTTGAACCAGGTATCTATCGGTTACTGCTGGAACATACTTAACCTCTAGGTTACCTGGGCCGCCCACTCCTTTCAGTAGAAACACAGAGACAGATGTGGAGTTGGATGTCTTATGTGCTTAGCTATCTATAGCTTCTGTTTCATAGAATGTGTGCCTATATGTTCCGTCATACATTATGTACAGTCTTACTGGAACTATTTTGGTCTGTTGCTAAACAGCAAAGGTCCCTGTTGTCTATTGTTGTTTATCTCTTCATTTTCTGGCTATTTTCTTTGCTTGATTGAGAGATTATATTACAGCTTTAGTATGTTAATCATTTTAGCCTGACTGAGGGAGGGAAAACATTGTTTTTCAGTTTGTAGAAGGAGCAACACTGTTTAGACACACTTGGAAACCACAACAAAATGGGAATTCAATTCAACTTTTCTTTATCCAGGTTTGTCTTGTTGATGTATATCTTCTTTAAAATAGACTTGTTCAAGATGGTAGGAGTCATTAATGTTAAAAGTTACACACATATCTATCTATACTGAACAAAAATATAAACGGAACATGCAACAATTTCAAAGATTTTAGAGTTAAAGTTCATATGGGGAAATCATTCAATTAAAATAAAATCATTAGGCCTTAATCTATGGATTTTAAATGACTGGGAATACAGATATGCATCTGTTTGACAAAAATGCCTCACAATGGGCCTCAGGATCTCATGGTATTTTTGTTTGTTCAAATTGCCATGATAAAATGCAATTGTGTTTGTTGTTGTAGTTTTGCCTACCCTTACCATACCAAGTGCCACCATTGGGCACTGTTCACAATGATGACATCAGCAAGCCACTCGCCCACATGACGCCATACACATGGTCTGCAGTTGAGGCAGGTTGGATGTACTGCCAAATTCTCTAAAACGATAGAGAAATTAACATTAAATTCTCTGGCAACAGCTCTGGTGCAATTCCTGCAGTCAGCATACCAATGTGCAACTCTCTCAAACTTGAAACCTCTGTGGCATTGTGTTGTCTGAACTACATGGCCTTTTGTCCCCAGCACAAGGTACACCTGTATAACGATCATGCTGTTTAATCAGCTTCTTGATATGTCACACCTGTCAGGTGGAGGGATTATCTTGGCAAAGGAGAAATGCTCACTAACAGTGATGTAAACATATTTGCACAATGTTTGAGAGAAATAAGCATTTTTGTGCATATGGAGCATTTCTGTGATTTGTTTTTTTTCAGTTCATGGAACACTTTACATGCTACTTTTATATTTCTGTTCAGTGTAGCTGAATATCCTTTGCAAGATAGACTTACTACACACCAAACACATCTCCTTTGTGTGAGAGACATTCAAGATGGGAGCAATCATTGTTACACAGTAGGTAGACTACAGTATTTTACATAAGACATTTATGTTCAGTTTTTACATATTTGACTGGCATATCACTGTTACAAAGGTGGAAGTGGTACTATTAGGCCTATACAAGGAAATACATGAATATGCTGAACGTGTAAGGTTTATATATTTTTGAACAAAATATGTAAAAGTCTAGATAGATCTGTTTATTAAGCGGTATTTCAAAACTTTCATGATTAATTAAATTATTTTATTTATGCATATATGGGTGATTTTGCAAATACTGGCCTTTTGTGTCTCAGGGTTAGATTAAGATAAAATGTTAATTTAGATTTTCTCACATCGAGACTATAACCTAAACTTTTTCTTTCAGCTTTCAATATTCTTTTTATTTTATAAAGCATTTCATGTCTGGAATTCACTGTTTTGCACTGTTTTTGTCTGTCTCACACCCAGGCTTTGACATTCTACTATGCATTACACTTACAAAGTCCTGATAATTAGAAAATGTTTAATGCACCTGTTTAAAAAAAAAGAAGAGTTAAATAAATTAAAACTATATACAATTAGCAGCAGTATTCTGACCCCTTTTCCACATTTTGTTACAGCTTTCTATAATGGATTTAAAATAAAAACATCTCAGCAATCTACACAATACCCCACAATGACAAAGTGAAAAACAGTTTTTAGACATTTTTTTGCAAATAAATAAAATACAGAAATACCTTATTTATGTAGGTATTCAGAACTGCAATGAGACTTGAAATTGAGATCAGGTGCAACCCTGTTTCCATTGATTATCCTTGAGACGGTCCCTACAACTTGATTGTAGTCCACCTGTGGTCAATTCAATTGATTGGACATTATTTGGAAAGGTACACGTGTATCTATATCCCACAGTTGACAGTGCAAGTCAGAGCAAAAAACCAAGCTGTGAGGTTGAAGGAATTGTCTGGCCAGTGCTGAGACAGATTTGTGTTGAGGCACAGATCTGGGGAAAGTACCAAAACAATTCTGCATCATTGACAGTCCACAAGAACACAGTAGCCTCCATCATCCTTAAAAGGAAAAGGTTTGGAACCACCAAGACTCTTTCTAGAGCTGGCTGCCCGGCCAAACTAAGCAATCTGGGAAAAGGGCCTTAGTCAGGGAGGTGACCAAGAACCCGATTGGTCACTGATAGAGCTCTAGAGTTCCTTTGTGGAGATGGTAGAACCTTCCAGAAGGACAACCATCTCTGCAGCCACTCCTCAGTAAAAGGCACATGACAACCCGCTTCGAGTTTGCCAAAAGTCACCGAAAGACTCAGACCATGAGAAACAAGATTCTCTGGTCTGATGAAACCAAGATTTAACTCTTTGGCCTGAGGGCCAAGTGTCACATCTGGAGGAAAGCTGGCACCATCCATACGGCGAAGCATGGTGGTTACAGCATCATGCTGCGGGGATTCGGGAATTTCAGCAACACCCGTTGCTAAAAGGTATATAAAATCGAACACAGCCATGCAATCTCCATAGACAAACATTGGCAGTAGAATGGCCTGTACTGAGGAGCTCAGTGACCTTCAACTTAGCACTGTCATAGGGTGCCATGCAATCTCCATAGACAAACATTGGCAGTAGAATGGCCCATACTGAGGAGCTCAGTGACCTTCAACTTAGCACTGTCATAGGGTGCCACATTTTCCAACAAGTCAGTTTGTCAAATTTCTACCCTGCTAGAGCTGCCCCGGGCAACTGTACGTGCTGTTATTATTAAGTGGAAATGTCTAGGAGCAACAATGGCTCAGCCGCGAAGAGGTAGGCCACACGCTCACAGAATGGGATTTCTGAGTGCTGAAGCATGTAGCAAGCATAAGATCACCATTTGAAATGCCAAGTGTTGGCTGGAGTGGTGTAAAGCTCGCTGCCATTGGACTCTGGAGCAGTGGAAATGCGTTATCTGGAGAGATAAATCATGCTTCACCATTTGACAGTCCGATGAAAGAAATCTGCCCCAATGTAGAGTGCCAACTGTGAAGTTTGGTGCTTGGAGGAGGAATAATGGTCTGGGGCTGTTTTTCATGATTTGGGCTAGGCCCCTTAGTTTCAGTGAAGGGAAATCTTAACGCTACAGCGTACAATGACATTCTAGACAATTCTGTGCTTCCAACTTTGTGGCAACATTTTTGGTGAAGGCCCTTTCCTGTAGCAGCATGACAATGCCCCCATTCACAAAGCGAGGTCCATACAGAAATGGTTTGTTGAGACCGGTGTGTAAGAACTTGACTGGTCTGCACAATACCATGACCTCAACCCCATCAAACACCTTTGGGATGATTTGGAACGAATGGTCTGTTCTATATCTTCAATCAAATTAAACATGTACAACTGTGACATTCAAATGTTTAATGGTATTTTTCATCGGTTTTATATGAAATGTAATTTCCACCACACTGTCATTTAAAAATATATATATATTTAGCCTTTATTTATTACCACAACGCTAAGTCATTACCATCACGGTACATATTTTTGAGGCAAAGGTGTATTAAATTACAATTGATATTGTTGACCTTCCCATATGTGAACCTTATATAATTCCTAAAATAATCATTTTAAGAACAATGTGAAGATTTTGATGTGGTAGATACATGTCTCTAAGTATCATCAAGACATACATGGACATTGACATAAATGATGCATACATATAAT
>NW_027001759.1:0-21042 GCF_036934945.1 Oncorhynchus masou masou
TCATCCAGAGGCTCATCCAGAGACTCATCCAGAGGCTCATCCAGGCGCTCCTAGTGGCCGGGGACTTTAATGCAGGGAAACTTAAATCAGTTTAACCTAATTTCTATCAGCATGTTAAATGTGCAACCAAAGGGAATCAAAATCTCTAGACCACCTGAAAAAATTATAGATCACTTGTACTCCACACACAGAGACGTGTACAAAGCTCTCCCTCGCTCTCCCTCCATTTGGCAAATCTTACGATAATTTTGTTCTCTTGACTCCTGCTTACAAGCAAATATTTAAGCAGGAAGCTCAGTCAATAAAGGTCTATTAAAAATTGGTCAGATGAAGCAGATGCTAAACTGCAGGACTGTTTTGCACAAACTGGAATATATTCATGGATTCTTCCGATGTCGTTGAGGAGTACACCACATACTCCAACCAGAATCCATGGATTACAGGAAACATTCGCATTCAGCTGAAGGGGAGAGCTTTCAAAGCGCGGTTCTCTTTATTTATTTATTTATTTATTTTTACCTTTATTTAACCAGGCAAGTTAGTTAAGAACAAATTCTTATTTTCGATGATGGCCTAGGAACAGTGGGTTAACTGCCTGTTCAGGGGCAGAACAACAGATTTCTACCTTATCAGCTCGGGGGTTTGAACTCGCAACCTTCCGGTTACTAGTCCAACGCTCTAACCACAAGGCTACCCTGCCGCTCTAACCAGGAAGCTTATAAGAAATCCTGATAGGCTCTCAGACGAACCATCAAACAGGCAAACAGTCAATACAGGACTAAGATCGATTTGTACTACATCGGCTCTGATCCTCGTTGGATGTGACAGGTTATGCAAACTATTACAGACTACAAAGGGAAGCACAGCCGAGAGCTGCCCAGTGACACAAGCCTACCAGACGAGCTTACATTTACATTTACATTTAAGTCGTTTGGCAGACGCTCTTATCGAGAGCGACTTACAAATTGGTGAATTCACCTTATGACATCCAGTGGAACAGCCACTTTAAAATAGTGCATCTAAATCATTTAAGGGGGGGGGGGGTGAGAAGGATGACTTTATCCTATCCTAGGTAAAGAGGTGGGGTTTCAGGTGTCTCCGGAAGGTGGTGATTGACTCCGCTGTCCTGGCGTCGTGAGGGAGTTTGTTCCACCATTGGGGGGCCAGAGCAGCGAACAGTTTTGACTGGGCTGAGCGGGAACTGTACTTCCTCAGTGGTAGGGAGGCGAGCAGGCCAGAGGTGGATGAACGCAGTGCCCTTGTTTGGGTGTAGGGCCTGATCAGAGCCTGGAGGTACTGCGGTGCCGTTCCCCTCACAGCTCCGTAGGCAAGCACCATGGTCTTGTAGCGGATGCGAGCTTCAACTGGAAGCCAGTGGAGAGCGGAGGAGCGGGGTGACGTGCAGAGAACTTGGGAAGGTTGAACACCAGACGGGCTGCGGCGTTCTGGATGAGTTGTAGGGGTTTAATGGCACAGGCAGGGAGCCCAGCCAACAGCGAGTTGCAGTAATCCAGACGGGAGATGACAAGTGCCTGGATTAGGACCTGCGCCGCTTCCTGTGTGAGGCAGGGTCGTACTCTGCGGATGTTGTAGAGCATGAACCTACAGGAACGGGCCACCGCCTTGATGTTAGTTGAGAACGACAGGGTGTTGTCCAGGATCATGCCAAGGTTCTTAGCGCTCTGGGAGGAGGACACAATGGAGTTGTCAACCGTGATGGCGAGATCATGGAACGGGCAGTCCTTCCCGGGAGGAAGAGCAGCTCCGTCTTGCCGAGGTTCAGCTTGAGGTGGTGATCCGTCATCCACACTGATATGTCTGCCAGACATGCAGAGATGCGATCGCCACCTGGTCATCAGAAGGGGGAAAGGAGAAGATTAATTGTGTGTCGTCTGCATAGCAATGATAGGAGAGACCATGTGAGGTTATGACAGAGCCAAGTGACTTGGTGTATAGCGAAAATAGGAGAGGGCCTAGAACAGAGCCCTGGGGGACACCAGTGGTGAGAGCGCGTGGCGGGAGACAGATTCTCGACACGCCACCTGGTAGGAGCGACCTGTCAGGTAGGACGCAATCCAAGCGTGGGCCGCACCGAGATGCCCAACTCGGAGAGGGTGGAGAGGAGGATCTGATGGTTCACAGTATCGAAGGCAGCCGATAGGTCTAGAAGGATGAGAGCAGAGGAGAGAGAGTTAGCTTTAGCAGTGCGGAGCGCCTCTGTGATACAGAGAAGAGCAGTCTCAGTTGAATGACTAGTCTTGAAACCTGACTGATTTGGATCAAGAAGGTCATTCTGAGAGAGATAGCGGGAGAGCTGGCCAAGGACGGCACGTTCAAGAGTTTTGGAGAGAAAAGAAAGAAGGGATACTGGTCTGTAGTTGTTGACATCGGAGGGATCGAGTGTAGGTTTCTTCAGAAGGGGGTGCAACTCTCGCTCTCTTGAAGACGGAAGGGACGTAGCCAGCGGTCAGGGATGAGTTGATGAGCGAGGTGAGGTAAGGGAGAAGGTCTCCGGAAATGGTCTGGAGAAGAGAGGGAGGGGATAGGGTCAAGCAGGCAGGTTGTTGGGCGGCTGGCCGTCACAAGAAGCGAGATTTCATCTGGAGAGAGAGGGGAGAAAGAGGTCAGAGCACAGGGTAGGGCAGTGTGAGCAGAACCAGCGGTGTCGTTTGACTTAGCAAACGAGGATCGGATGTCGTCGACCTTCTTTTCAAAATGGTTGACGAAGTCATCTGCAGAGAGGGAGGAGGGGGAGGGGGAGGAGGATTCAGGAGGGAGGAGAAGGTGGCAAAGAGCTTCCTAGGGTTAGAGGCAGATGCTTGGAATTTAGAGTGGTAGAAAGTGGCTTTAGCAGCAGAGACAGGGGAGGAAAATGTAGAGAGGAGGGAGTGAAAGGATGCCAGGTCCGCAGGGAGGCGAGTTTTCCTCCATTTCCGCTCGGCTGCCCGGAGCCCTGTTCTGTGAGCTCGCAATGAGTCGTCGAGCCACAGAGCGGGAGGAGGACCGAGCCGGCCTGGAGGATAGGGGACATAGAGAGTCAAAGGATGCAGAAAGGGAAGAGAGGAGGGTTGAGGAGGCAGAATCAGGAGATAGGTTGGAGAAGGTTTGAGCAGAGGGAAGAGATGATAGGATGGAAGAGGAGAGAGTAGCGGGGAGAGAGAGCGAAGGTTGGGACGGCGCGATACCATCCGAGTAGGGGCAGTGTGGGAAGTGTTGGATGAGAGCGAGAGGGAAAAGGATACAAGGTAGTGGTCGGAGACTTGGAGGAGTTGCAATGAGGTTAGTGGAAGAACAGCATCTAGTAAAGATGAGGTCGAGCGTATTGCCTGCCTTGTGAGTAGGGGGGAAGGTGAGAGGGTGAGGTCAAAAGAGGAGAGGAGTGGAAAGAAGGAGGCAGAGAGGAATGAGTCAAAGGTAGACGTGGGGAGGTTAAAGTCGCCCAGGACTGTGAGAGGTGAGCCGTCCTCAGGAAAGGAGCTTATCAAGGCATCAAGCTCATTGATGAACTCTCCGAGGGAACCTGGAGGGCGATAAATGATAAGGATGTTAAGCTTGAAAGGGCTGGTAACTGTGACAGCATGGAATTCAAAGGAGGCGATAGACAGATGGGTAAGGGGAGAAAGAGAAATGACCACTTGGGAGAGATGAGGATCCCGGTGCCACCACCCCGCTGACCAGAAGCTCTCGGGGTGTGCGAGAACACGTGGGCGGACGAAGAGAGAGCAGTAGGAGTAGCAGTGTTATCTGTGGTGATCCATGTTTCCGTCAGTGCCAAGAAGTCGAGGGACTGGAGGGAGGCATAGGCTGAGATGAACTCTGCCTTGTTGGCCGCAGATCGGCAGTTCCAGAGGCTACCGGAGACCTGGAACTCCACATGGGTCGTGCGCGCTGGGACCACCAGATTAGGGTGGCCGCGGCCACGCGGTGTGGAGCGTTTGTATGGTCTGTGCAGAGAGGAGAGAACAGGGATAGATAGACACATAGTTGACAGGCTACAGAAGAGGCTACGCTAATGCAAAGGAGATTGGAATGACAAGTGGACTACACTTATCGAATGTTCAGAAAGTTAAGCTTACGTAGCAGAATCTTATTGACTAAAATGATTGAAATGATACAGTACTGCTGGAGTAGGCTAGCTGGCAGTGGCTGCGTTGTTGACACTACACTAATCAAGTCGTTCCGTCGAGTGTAATAGTTTCTACAGTGCTGCTATTCGGGGGCTAGCTGGCTAGCTAGCAGTGTTGATTACGTTACGTTACGTTAAAAGAACGACAATAGCTGGCTAGCTAACCTAGAAAATCGCTCTAGACTACACAATTGTCTTAGATACAAAGACGGCTATGTAGCTAGCTAGCTACGATCAAACAAATCAAACCGTTGTACTGTAATGAAGTGAAATGAAAATGTGATACTACCTGTCGAGCGAAGCGGAATGTTGACCGGGTTGTTGAAGTTCTATTCGGTAGACGTTGGCTAGCTGTTGGCTAGCTAGCTAGCAGTATCTCCTACGTTAAGGACGACAAATAGCTGGCTAGCTAACCTCGGTAAATTAAGATAATCACTCTGTCTACACACTCTAAACTACACAATTATCTTGGATACGAAGACAGCAAAGACAACTATGTAGCTAGCTAACACTACGCTAATCGAGTCGTTCAGTTGAGTGTAATAGTTTCTACAGTGCTGGTATTCGGTGGACGTTAGCTAGCTGCTGGGCAGATAGCAGTGTAGACTACGTTAGGACGACGAAATACGATAATTACGCAATTACCTTTGATACAAAGACGGCTATGTAGCTAGCTAAGAAGAAATTGCTAAGATTAGACAAATCAAACCGTTGTACTATAATGAAATGTAATGAAAATGTAATGAAAAGTTATACTACCTGCGGACCGAAGTGTAGATGCGACCGCTCGCTCCAACCCGGAACCGGAAGTTCTAAATAACTTCTAAATAACTTCTATGCTCGCTTTGAGGCAAGTAACACTGAAACATTCTTTGAGAGCATCAGCTGTTCCAGACAACTGTGTGATCACTCTCTTTGCAGCAGATGTGGGCAAGGTTTTAAATAGGTCCACATTTACAAGGCCACAGGGCCAGACGGACCTCCAGGACGTGTACTCTGAACATGCACTGACCAACTGGCAAGTGTCTTCACTGACATGTTCAACCTCTCCCTGTCTGAGTCTGTAATACCAACATATATATATAATATAATAATATGATAATAATAATGTGGTCCTGTGTGGCTCAGTCGGTAGAGCATGGCGCTTGCAACGCCAAGCGTCGTGGGTTCGATTCCCGCTGGGGCCACCCATATGTAAAAGTAGTGGCCCCAGCCCTCAAGTGGTGAGGGTAGGCAACAACACATCCCCCACACTGATCCTCAACACAAGGGCCCCTCAAGGGTGCGTGCTCAGTAATATCGGCCCCAGCCGACTTGTAAGTCGCTTTGGACAAAAGCGTCTGCTAAATGGGATATATTATTTTATATTACTGATCCGTTGCACTCATGTCTGTAGCCATGACATGCTTTGAAATGCTGGTCATGGCTCACATCAACACCATTATCCCAGAAACCTTAGACCCACTTCAATTTGCATTCCACCCCAACAGATCCAAAGATGAAGCAATCTCTATTGCACTCCACACTGCCCTTTCACACCTGGACAAAAGGAACCCCTATGTGAGAATGCTATTCATTGACTACAACTCAGCATTCAACACCATAGTGCCCTCAAAGCTCATCACTAAGCTAGGGACCCTGGGACTAAACACCTTCACAACTGGATCCTGGACTTCCTGACGGGCCGCCCTCAAGTGGTGAGGGTAGGCAACAACACATCCCCCACACTGATCCTCAACACAAGGGCCCCTCAAGGGTGCGTGCTCAGTCCATTCCTGTACTCCCTGTTCACTCATGACTGCACAGCCAGGCATGACTCCAACACCATCATTAAGTTTGCTGATGACATAACAGTGGTAGACCTGATCACTGACAATGATGAGACAGCCTATAGGGAAGAGGTCAGAGACCTGACCATGTGGTGCAAGGACAACAACCTCTCTCTCAACTTGATCAAGGACATGATTGTGGACTACAGGAAAAGGAGGACCGAGCACACCCCCATTCTCATCGACGGGGCAGTAGTGGAGCAGGTTGAGAGCTTTGAGTTCCTTGGCTTCCACATCACCAACAAACTAACATGGTCCAAGTACACCAAGAGAGTCGTGAAGAGGACAAAACCTATTCTGTACTGGTAACCCATGTATATAGCTTCCACATTGACTCTGTACCGGTACCCCCATACCTTAAGGGAACTTTTCGAAATTTTCTGTATGGTTAGTGAGAAAGTCCATATTGCAAATGTACCGTCCCTTACTAGACGTCCGAAAACATTTGTAAAATTCGGGGACGGCGTCGGGCCGAGCGGCAGGGCCAGACCTACCGGGAAGTCATCAAATGAACTTTGTCGGACATTCGGTTTTCGTTTTATAAAATAATCACATTTTGCTCATTCTTCCACTATCCCGGAAAATCCCACAAGAGGGCATAAGCAATCAAATTGCAATTTGACAAAACATCACGAATCACGACGGGGCCTTATCTCGAAAACTGAAAATATTTTGAAGCCGAAACTTGGTGAGCATAGGTTTCGCATAATGGGCAGTTGGCCCCGAACAAGATGGCGTCTAGGCCTCAACGGTTTTTGAGTTATGGCCATTTTTCTGGGATTAAAGGTCCAAAATGAAAATAGAGAAATTATTTTTTCACTTCACGTCAAAGTCAAGGAGCCTCCGGTGTCAATAAAAAAAAAATCTGCCATTTATCTATCGTCATTTAAGAGAAATCGTACAAGGACAGATAGGTGATGTTCAAAGATAGGTGTTTTTTTTCAACAGTTACAGATCCAGTTGCAGGGTGTTCATACGAATCTTTTTAAAGTGTGCTGCGGAGCTCTGCGTGATTTCTGTGATTTTCTATGATTTTCTGAAATAACACACACTCACTAAACCCTCCGTAAATAACTCAGTTCTTAACGTAAAGACTTAAAACTCAGGATTCTGTAAAGGCATACCCCAATCAGGATATGGGTTTATTTATAGCTTCCTGTGCCAACAGGAAGTGCCTTAAATGGTGTCATAGTGGCTGTTTCCAAGGGTTAAAAAGGTCAGATCTTTTCAAAACTTCATATGTGTGATTAGGCAACCCTCCTGAACTGTAAAATCAGTCATTTCTCCCAACAGATGTCAAAGAAAAGCTCTCACACACACACACACAGCAAGGATGGAGTGACAAAGCGCGGTGCTTAAAGACACAGAGAGCAGGCAATGGCATAAACATAATCCCAAGGCCGTGCCGAGTTCAACGAGATATCCCGCTTGACCGTAGCTCGCTCGGTCTAAGCGCAGCGACCATTAGAAAAGTAGGCCCAAAATGAAGCCTGCACCACAATGTCATTTGCTTTTGGGTGACAGTGAGAGAACCGTAAGGGTGAGAAACACAATTCGACCTCAGGTACGTTCCTAAGGTCCCCCCGATCCGTGCAAGCCTAACCTTGACCGTGTGGCATTAACCCTTCACAGTTAAAATAAGGTGTTAACATCAAACAGTTTGCATTGACTTCTCTCCCCATAGGAATACATTGCCTGCTCCTCTAAATTCAACCTGAGGCCTATGTGGGTTATGAATGCCTTATGAACCTGTCTTTGATGACAGTCCATCAGGACACTATGAGGTCTACCTGTGTCGATTCTAAGCTTCCTGGACCAACCGGAAGTGCTTAAAATCACCCTAAAAGTGTATATCCATACCCTGCCTGCAATTTGATAGACATAGTGCATTGAACCCTGTGTAAATCAGTCAAATCTTAACGTAAAGACTTAAAACTCAGGATTCTGTAAAAGCATAGCCCAATGAGGATATGTGTTGACTTATAGCTTCCTGTGTCAACCGGAAGTGCCATAATTGGTGTCTCAGGGGCTGTTTGGAAGGGTTAAAAAAATCAGATCTGTCCAAAACTTCATATGTGTGATTAGGCAACCCCCATGAACTGTAAATCAGTCATTTTTCCCATAAAAATGCAAAGGAAGACTAAATCACACAGATACACAACTTGGAAGGAGGGACGTATTGGGGTGCGTCCACACTGACAGTGCCTCCAATAGTTAGCTTTGTTCGAGCTAAAAAAGAACCTTCAGACCTAGAGTTCCGAAACGTTAGAAACTTGTTCTAGACGTCAGGTCGATAGTGCGTGGTGAGTTAGGTGGCTCTAGATTGACTCTGTACTGGTAACCCCTGTATATAGCCTCCACATTGACTCTGTACTGGTACCCCCTGTATATAGCCTCCACATTGACTCTGTACCTTAATACCCTGTATATAGCCTCCACATTGACTCTGTACTGGTACCCCCTGTATAAAGCCTCCACATTGACTATGTACCGTAACACCCCTGTATATAGCCTCCACATTGACTCTGTACTGGTACCCCCTGTATATAGCCTTCACATTGACTCTGTACCGTACAACCCTGTATATAACCTCCACATTGACTCTGTACCGTAATACACTGTATATAGCCTCCACATTGACTCTGTACTGGTACCCCCTGTATATAGCCTTCACATTGACTCTGTACCGTACAACCCTGTATATAACCTCCACATTGACTCTGTACCGTAATACACTGTATATAGCCTCCATATTGACTCTGTACCGTAATACCCTGTATATAGCCTCCACATTGACTCTGTACCGGTACCCCCTGTATATAGCCTCCACATTGACTCTGTACCGTAAAACCCTGTATATAGCCTCCACATTGACTCTGTACCGGTACTCCCTGTATATAGCCTCCACATTGACTCTGTACTGGTACACCCTGTATATAGTGTCCACATTGACTCTGTACAGTAATACCCTGTATATAGCCTCCACATTGACTCTGTACCGTAATACCCTTTATATAGCCTCCACATTGACTCTGTACTGGTACCCCCTGTATATAGCCTCCACATTGACTCTGTACTGGTACCCCCTGTATATAGTCTCCACATTGACTCTGTACTGGTACCCCCTGTATATAGCCTCCACATTGACTCTGTACCGTAATACCCTGTATATAGCCTCCACATTGACTCTGTACTGGTACCCCCTGCATATAGCCTCCACATTGACTCTGTACCGTAATACCCTGTATATAGCCTCCACACTGACTATGTACCGTAAGACCCTGTATATAGCCTCCACATTGACTCTGTACTGGTACCCCCTGTATATGGCCTCCACATTGAATCTGTACTGGTACCCCCTGCATATAGCCTCCACATTGACTCTGTACCGTAATACCCTGTATATAGCCTCCACATTGACTCTGTACCGTAATACCCTGTATATAGCCTCCACATTGACTCTGTACCGTAATACCCTGTATATAGCCTCCACATTGACTCTGTACTGGTACTCCCTGTATATAGCCTCCACATTGACTCTGTACCGTAATACCCTGTATATAGCCTCCACATTGACTCTGTACCCTAATACCCTGTATATAGCCTCCACATTGACTCTGTACTGGTACCCTCTGTATATAGCCTCCACATTGACTCTGTACTGGTACCCCCTGCATATAGCCTCCACATTGACTCTGTACCGTAATACCCTGTATATAGCCTCCATATTGACTCTGTACTGGTACTCCCTGTATATAGCCTCCACATTGACTCTGTACTGGTACTCCCTGTATAGTGCCCAGCTATTGTTATTTACGGCTGCTCTTTAATTATTTGTTGTTCTTATCTTGTACTTTTTGTCAGGTGTTTTCCTAAAACTGCGTCGTTGGTTAATGGCTTTTCAGTAAGCATCGTAAGTTAAAGTAAGGTATACCTGTTGTATTCGGCGCATATTACAAAATACAATTTGATTTGATTTGAAAATAAAATGTTTAAAACCATAACAAACTGTTAAAATCGAAATCTAATTTGTTTTTCCTTAATGTGGTACAGCATGGTGCTTGAACCTACAATGGTTGTGGGTTCAATTCCCTCTGTGGCCATGGATGCAAGTTCTAAGTCACTTTGGATAAAAAGTGTTTCCTAACTATTATATTATAAATCCTATCAGAATAAATAATAACAAAATTATATATATATATATATATATATATATATATATATATATATATATATATATTATCAGTCTGACTTCATTGGAGCCACAGACACTGAACTATCGTTTATTGAACCAGGCGAGACCAGACTGGGTATGTGATATACTGCATGTATAAGAAGCCACAGTACATGTTCTTCTCAATGTAACACCAAACATGGAACTGACTGGATGGATGGGAACTTCTGGAAAGATCTATATTTATTTCTGTAGAAAGGAGAGTTAGTTTCCTCTGGTCATGTGGAGAAGGTGTTTCATCTAGTAATGTCTCAAGGGAAGACTTTGATCGCTGCTTCTCTAAACAACCAAAGGATCTTTATGGCCTTCCTGTGACATCAGGTGGTGTAGGTGTCCTGGAGGGCAGGTAGTTTGCCCCCAGTGATACGTTGTGCAGACCTCACTACCCTCTGGAGAGCCTTACGGTTGAGGGCGGAGCAGTTGCCGTACCAGGCGGTGATACAGCAGGACAGGATGATCTCGATTGTGCATCTGTAGAAGTTTGTGAGTGCTTTTGGTGACAAGCCAAATTTATTCAGCCTCCTGAGGTTGAAGAGGCGCTGCTGCGCCTTCTTCACAACGCTGTCTGTGTGGGTGGACCATTTCAGTTTGTCCGTGATGTGTACGCCGAGGAACTTAAAACTTACTACCCTCTCCACTACTGTCCCGTCGATGTGGATAGGGGGGTGCTTGCTCTGCTGTTTCCTGAAGTCCATGATCATCTCCTTTGTCTTTTTGACGTTGAGTGTGAGGTTATTGTCCTAGCACCACACTCCGAGGGCCCTCACCTCCTCCCTGTAGGCCGTCTCGTCGTTGTTGGTAATCAAGCCTACCACTGTAGTGTCGTCTGCAAACTTGCTGATTGAGTTAGAGGCGTGCATGGCCACGCAGTCGTGGGTAAACAGGAAATACAGGAGAGGGCTGAGAACGCACCCTTGTGGGGCCCCAGTGTTGAGGATCAGCGTGGTGGAGATTTTGTTTCCTACCCTCACCACCTGGGGCGGCCCGTCAGAAAGTCCAGGACCCTATTGCACAGGGCGGGGTCGAGACCCAGGGTCTGGAGCTTAATGACGAGTTTGGAGGGTAATATGGTGTTAAATGCTGAGCTGTAGTCGATTAACAGCATTCTCACATAGGTATTCCTCTTGTCCAGATGGGTTAGGGCAGTGTGCAGTGTGACGCGATTGCATCATCTGTGGACCTATTGTGGTGGTAAGCAAATTGGAGTGGGTCTAGGGTGTCAGGTAGGGTGGAGGTGATATGATCTATGACTAGTGTCACAAAGCACTTCATGATGACGGAAGTGAGTGCTACGGGCGGTAGTCGTTTAGCTCAGTTACCTTAGCTTTCTTGGGAACAGGAACAATGGTGGACCTCTTGGAGCATGTGGGAACAGCAGACTGGTATAAGGATTGATTGAATATGTCCGTAAACACACCAGCTAGCTGGTCTGCGCATGCTCTGAGGATGCGGCTAGTGATGCCGTCTGGGACGGCAGCCTTGCAAGGGTTAACACTTTTAACCCTAACCCTAACCCTAACACTTTTAAAGTTCTTACTCATGTGGGTTGCGGTGAAGGAGAGCCCACAGGTTTTGGTAGCGGGCCGTGTCTATGGCACTGTATTGTCCTCAAAGTGAGCAAAGAAGTTGTTTAGTTTGTCTGGGAGCAAGATATCGGGGTCCTAATTTAGACCAGAGCCCTATTCCCTATTTAGTTCACTACTTTAGACCAGGACCCTTTCCCCTTTGTAGTGCACTACTTTAAACCAGGGCCCTATTCCCTAGTTCGTGCAATACTTTAGACCAGAGCCCTATTTCCTATATAGTATTCTAATTTAGACCAGGGCCCTATTCCCTATATAGTGGACTGCTTTAGACCAGAGCCCTATTCCCTATATAGTGCACTGCTTTAGACCAGAGCCCTATTCCCTAGTTAGTGCACTACTTTAGACCAGGGCCCTATTCCCTATATAGTGCACTACTTCAGACCAGGGCCCTATTCCCTAGTTTGTGCACTACTTCAGACCAGGGCCCTATTCCCTAGTTCGTGCACTACTTCAGACCAGGGGCCTATTCCCTAGTTTGTGCACTACTTCAGACCAGGGCCCAATTCCCTATATAGTGCACTACTTCAGACCAAGGCCATCTCTATTCTTCTGTTTAACTCAGAGAGAACTGTATTGGAAACAGATGTCTACATCTTCAGTTCCACCCCGAAGGCAACCTCTTCTTCCCAGAGAGACACATGGAGAGGTTTCTTGGTGTATCTTCTCAATGCTATTTTTACACACAGAAAGAGCTTCCCCTTGTTCCCAGATAGAGCAGAACCCAGATGTTTCATGTGTTATGGTGCCTTTGGAGATGTTGATGAGCTCAGAAGTATTTGAAGTACTATTAGCAGATTAAAACAATTAAAGACCGTTAGCCAAGTCATGTTACTCTTGTATCTTTAAAGGTGTTTCTATCTGACAGTAGAGCCCTGCGCGGCAGGAATGCAACATTTACAAACAACTTCCTGTGTTAGTAAATCCATTAGCTGCTCCTCTCTGTCTGTTACTCGCTCCCTGCATGCTGCTCACTCCGCATGCGCTCTTCCCCAGGCAGCTCTGTGTCTGTGAGTATCCGTAGCAACGTCTCCGCTCGGGCTGCTCTGCCCAATGACGAGACGTGAGGGAGCAGTTAGCCGTTAGCAACTCTTCATCACTCTGAACGACAAAACATTATCTTCTGTGAAATGAGCTCTCGTGTCTCTATATTCGACGAGGTTGAAGCACTTCTGACACTACGTTACGATCTTAGATGTGACTGTAATGAGCAGCAGAGCACGAGCAAATGGCTCAGCTACCCTCAGACTAGTTATTGATGAAAATCCATTCCCTACAATGGCCCTAACCCAATGCATAATGTTGAGACCAGTCGGACTAGGGTGGGGTATCAGAGCTCTTGCCCACAGCCTCTAACACACCGTCTCCTTGGAAGTTACTCCACAAAAACACATTTTCAACTAGAAAAGTGCAACAACAAATGTGACGTTGCTAAATGAAATCAGGCGGTCAGGGATACCCAGTGATCCATGTCATCTCCAGCACCAAAGTGAGGTGATGAAATCAGACATCCTTCATTGTCCTTCCTCCCTCTGCCAGGACACATATAACATTGTGTGGCATATATACACTGAGAGAGCCAGTATTGATCCTCAGAACAGGAGAGCACCAGTAAGGATCCTCAGAACAGGAGAGCACCAGTAAGGATCCTCATAACAGGAGAGCACCAGTAGTGATCCTCAGAACAGGAGAGCACCAGTAGTGATCCTCAGAACAGGAGAGCACCAGTAGTGATCCTCAGAACAGGAGAGCACCAGTAAGGATCCTCATAACAGGAGAGCACCAGTAAGGATCCTCAGAACAGGAGAGCACCAGTAAGGATCCTCAGAACAGGAGAGCACCAGAAAGGATCCTCAGAACAGGAGAGCACCAGTAAGGATCCTCATAACAGGAGAGCACCAGTAAGGATCCTCAGAACAGGAGAGCACCAGTAAGGATCCTCAGAACGGGATAGCACCAGTAGTGATCCTCAGAACAGGAGAGCACCAGTAAGATCCTCAGAACAGGAGAGCACCAGTAAGGATCCTCAGAACAGGAGAGCACCAGTAAGGATCCTCAGAACAGGATAGCACCAGTAGTGATCCTCAGAACAGGAGAGCACCAGTAAGATCCTCAGAACAGGAGAGCACCAGTAGTGATCCTCAGAACAGGAGAGCACCAGTAAGGATCCTCAGAACAGGAGAGCACCAGTAAGGATCCTCAGAACAGGAGAGCACCAGTAAGAACAGAGCTCCGGGCAGCCGAGCGGAAATGGAGGAAAACTCGCCTCCCTGCGGACCTGGCATCCTTTCACTCCCTCCTCTCTACATTTTCCTCCTCTGTCTCTGCTGCTAAAGCCACTTTCTACCACTCTAAATTCCAAGCATCTGCCTCTAACCCTAGGAAGCTCTTTGCCACCTTCTCCTCCCTCCTGAAACCTCCTCCCCCTCCCCCCCCCTCCTCCCTCTCTGCAGATGACTTCGTCAACCATTTTGAAAAGAATGTCGACGACATCCGATCCTCGTTTGCTAAGTCAAACGACACCGCTGGTTCTGCTCACACTGCCCTACCTCACCTCGCTCATCAACTCATCCCTGACCGCTGGCTACGTCCCTTCCGTCTTCAAGAGAGCGAGAGTTGCACCCCTTCTGAAAAAACCTACACTCGATCCCTCCGATGTCAACAACTACAGACCAGTATCCCTTCTTTCTTTTCTCTCCAAAACTCTTGAACGTGCCGTCCTTGGCCAGCTCTCCCGCTATCTCTCTCAGAATGACCTTCTTGATCCAAATCAGTCAGGATTCAAGACTAGTCATTCAACTGAGACTGCTCTTCTCTGTATCACGGAGGCGCTCCGCACTGCTAAAGCTAACTCTCTCTCCTCTGCTCTCATCCTTCTAGACCTATCGGCTGCCTTCGATACTGTGAACCATCAGATCCTCCTCTCCACCCTCTCCGAGTTGGGCATCTCCGGCGCGGCCCATGCTTGGATTGCGTCCTACCTGACAGGTCGCTCCTACTAGGTGGCGTGGCGAGAATCTGTCTCCTCGCCACGCGCTCTCACCACTGGTGTCCCCCAGGGCTCTGTTCTAGGCCCTCTCCTATTCTCGCTATACACCAAGTCACTTGGCTCTGTCATAACCTCACATGGTCTCTCCTATCATTGCTATGCAGACGACACACAATTAATCTTCTCCTTTCCCCTTCTGATGACCAGGTGGCGAATCGCATCTCTGCATGTCTGGCAGACATATCAGTGTGGATGACGGATCACCACCTCAAGCTGAACCTCGGCAAGACGGAGCTGCTCTTCCTCCCGGGGAAGGACTGCCCGTTCCATGATCTCGCCATCACTGTTGACAACTCCATTGTGTCCTCCTCCCAGAGCGCTAAGAACCTTGGCGTGATCCTGGACAACACCCTGTCGTTCTCAACCAACATCATGGCGGTGGCCCGTTCCTGTAGGTTCATGCTCTACAACATCCGCAGAGTACGACCCTGCCTCACACAGGAAGCGGCGCAGGTCCTAATCCAGGCACTTGTCATCTCCCGTCTGGATTACTGCAACTCGCTGTTGGCTGGGCTCCCTGCCTGTGCCATTAAACCCCTACAACTCATCCAGAACGCCGCAGCCCGTCTGGTGTTCAACCTTCCCAAGTTCTCTCACGTCACCCCGCTCCTCCGCTCTCTCCACTGGCTTCCAGTTGAAGCTCGCATCCGCTACAAGACCATGGTGCTTGCCTACGGAGCTGTGAGGGGAACGGCACCGCAGTACCTCCAGGCTCTGATCAGGCCCTACACCCAAGCAAGGGCACTGCGTTCATCCACCTCTGGCCTGCTCGCCTCCCTACCACTGAGGAAGTACAGTTCCCGCTCAGCCCAGTCAAAACTGTTCGCTGCTCTGGCCCCCCAATGGTGGAACAAACTCCCTCACGACGCCAGGACAGCGGAGTCAATCACCACCTTCCGGAGACACCTGAAACCCCACCTCTTCAAGGAATACCTAGGATAGGATAAGTAATCCTCCTCACCACCCCCCCCCCCTTAATGATTTACATTTTACATTTACATTTAAGTCATTTAGCAGATTTAGATGCACTATTGTAAAGTGGCTGTTCCACTGGATGTCAGAAGGTGAATTCACCAATTTGTAAGTCGCTCTGGATAAGAGCGTCTGCTAAATGACTTAAATGTAAATGTAAGGATCCTCAGAACAGGAGAGCACCAGTAAGGATCCTCAGTACAGGAGAGCACCAGTATTGATCCTCAGAACAGGAGAGCACCAGTAAGGATCCTCAGAACAGGAGAGCACCAGTAAGGATCCTCAGAACAGGAGAGCACCAGTAAGGATCTTCAGAACGGGAGAGCACCAGTAAGGATCCTCAGAACAGGAGAGCACCAGTATTGATCCTCAGAACAGGAGAGCACCAGTAAGGATCCTCAGAACAGGAGAGCACCAGTAGTGATCCTCAGAACAGGAGAGCACCAGTAAGGATCCTCAGAACAGGAGAGCACCAGTAAGGATCCTCAGAACAGGAGAGCACCATTAAGGATCCTCAGAACAGGAGAGCACCAGTAGTGATCCTCAGAACAGGAGAGCACCAGTAAGGATCCTCAGAACAGGAGAGCACCAGTAAGGATCCTCAGAACAGGAGAGCACCAGTAAGGATCCTCAGAACAGGAGAGCACCAGTAAGGATCCTCAGAACAGGAGAGCACCAGTAGTGATCCTCAGAACAGGAGAGCACCAGTTTTGACACATAGAATTTTGCTGATGTGCTCTGATGGTTGGGCAAAAAAAGCTGGCTCTGTGCAGTGTGTGTGCGTGTTCGTGTGTATGGGGTGTTTGTCTGGGCAAGAATAGCCAATAAATTTGGCGCGCCTCTAACCTGATAGTCACACACACACGCACCCACACGCACACACACACACAAATGCAAGGAAGTGGAGGTTAATAAAAATATTTTTTTTTTTTACTAGGCAAGTCAGTTAAGAAAAATTCTTATTTTCAATGACGGCCTAGGAACAGTGGGTTAGCTGCCTGTTCAGGGGCAGAATGACAGATTTGTACCTTGTCAGCTCGGGGATTTGAACTTGCAACCAGTCCAACACAGGGCTGGTCCACCAGTCCAACACAGGGCTGGTCCACCAGTCCAACACAGGGCTGATCCACCAGTCCAACACAGGGCTGATCCACCAGTCCAACACAGGGCTGATCCACCAGTCCAACACAGGGCTGGTCCACCAGTCCAACACAGGGCAATGGAAAGTGAATGGAAAAAATTACTTGTTTAAAACTTCTCTTGGGTATTTAACTTCTCTAAGGTATTTAACTTCTCTAAGGTATTTAACTTCTCTAAGGTAGGGGGCAGCACTGGGAATTTTGGATGAAAAGCGTGCCTAAATTAAACTGCCTGCTACTCAGGCATAAAAGCTAGAAAACTCTCGGAAGTTTTGAAAACAGTTTCAATGATGTCTGTGACATAACAGAACTGGCAAAAACCTGAGAAGAAAATCAACCAGGAAGTGGGAAATCTGAGGTTTGTAGTTTTTCAACTCTTTTCCTATCGAATACACAGTGTCTATGGGGTCATATTGGACTTCCTCAGGCTTCCACTAGATCCTAGATCACTAGAAAACATCCTACAGATTGATTCTATACTTAGTTTGACATGTTTCAACGGACTGTAAAGGAACTTTTGACTTTCGTCTGTCCTAGTGATCGCGCTTCATGAATTTGGATTTCTGGGCTAAACGCGAACAAAAGGGAGGTATTTGGTCATAAATGATGAACTTTATCGAACAAATCAAACATTTATTGTGGAACTGGGATTCCTGTGAGTGCATTCTGATGAAGACCATCAAAGCTAAGTTAAAGAAAACCTGCTCCAGAGCGCTCAGGACCTCAGACTGGGGTGAAGGTTCACCTTCCAGCAGGACAACGACCCTGGGCACACAGCCAAGACAACGCAGGAGTGGCTTCGGGACAAGTCTCTGAATGTCCTTGAGTGGCCCAGCCAGAGCTCAAACTTCAAAATAGCTCTGTAGCAACCTGACAGAGCTTGAGAGGATCTGCAGAGAAGAATGTAGAAACTCCCCAAATACAGGTGTGCCAAGCTTGTAGAATCAAATCCAAGAAGACTCAAGGCTGTAATCGTTGCCAAAGATGCTTCAGCAAAGTACTGAGTAAAACGTCTGAATTCTATCAGTACTTGTCAGGAGTTTGGACACACCTACTCATTCAAGGGTTTTTCTTTATTTTTACTATTTTCTACATTGTAGAATAATAGTGAAGACTTCAAAACTATAAAATAACACACTTTTTTGGTTACTACATGATTCCATATGTGTTATTTCATAGATGTGAACAAATAACACAAAAAAGAAGAGAGGGAAGGAGACAAAAGAGAAATGAGACAGGGAGATGACTTCTAACATAATGGCTGCCAGAGTAGCTGCCCACAGTGAGCTCAATTCATCAATGTCAATAACAGCCTCAGAACGGGCGGTAGACATGCATATTAATTGAAGATAATCAGATTAAATCACCACAGTTTGACAGTTTACGAGATGGGCACTTTATCTTGTCGAGGGAGGATGGAATTGTTAGATAGCTTATGTACATCACTAGATAGTACTAATCTGAAAAAACATCTTAATTGCATGTTATCACCTGATTGCCTTGGCATTATATTAAATACTATGGTAATTACTACACAGATTGAGGGGTAAATAGCCCGAGGCTGAGACTACCTTAAGAGAGGCAACATGAGGAGTGCGGATGAGAAAGGGGGAGAGACAAGAAGAGAGGAGAGAGGAGGAGAGCTGACGAGAGATGGAGAGAGGAAAAGAGAAGAGGAGAGATGAAGAGAAGAGGAGAGAGGAGAGAGGGAGAGAGGAGGAAAGGAGGAGAGAGGATGTGATTAGAGGAGAAAGGAATAGAGATGGAGAGATGGAGAGAGGAGGCGAGAGCTGAGAGAAGAGAGAGGAGAGGAGGAGAGATGAGAAGAGAGGAGGAGAGAGGAGGAGAGAGGAGAATGAAAGAGAAAGGAGAGAGCAGGAGAGATCAGGAGAAATGAAGACAGATGAGGAGAGAGGAGAACAGAGGAGAGAAAGAGACATGGAGAGATGAAGAGATTGAGAGAAGAGAAGAGGAGAGATGTAGAGAGGAGAAGAGGAGAGATGGAGAGAAGAGACATGGAGAGATGAAGAGATGGAGAGAGGAGGAGAGGAGAGATGGAGAGACTAGAAGAGGAGAGATGGAGAGAGGAGAAGAGGAGAGATGGAGAGAAGAGACATGGAGAGATGAAGAGATGGAGAGAGGAGGAGAGGATAGATGGAGAGAGGAAAAGAGGAGAGATGGAGAGATGAGGAGAGAGGAGGAGAGGAGAGATGGAGAGAGGAGTAGAGGATAGATGAAGAGAAGAGACATGGAGAGATGAAGAGATGGAGAGAGGAGGAGAGGTGAGATGGAGAGGAGGAGAGATGGATAGAGGAGGAGAGGAGAGAAGAGATGGAGAGAGGAGGAGAGAGGAGAGAGGAGGAGAGGAGAGATGGAGAGAGGAGAAGAGGAGAGATGGAGAGTGGAGAAGAGGAGAGATGGAGAGAAGAGACATGGAGAGATGAAGAGATGGAGCGAGGAGGAGAGGAGAGATGGAGAGAGGAGAAGAGATGGATAGAGGAGAGAGGAGAAGAGATAGAGAGAGGAGGAGAGAGGAGAGAGGAGGAGAGGAGAGATGGAGAGAGGAGAAGAGGAGAGATGGAGAGAGGAGAGATGGAGAGAGGAGAAGAGATGGATAGAGGAGGAGAGGAGAGATGGAGAGAGGAGAAGAGATAGAGAGAGGAGGAGAGATGAGAGAAGAGGAGAGGAGAGATGGAGAGAGGAGAAGATATGGAGAGAGTAGGAGAGAGGAGAGAGGAGGAAAGAGGAGAGAGGACAGAACAGCTGCTGATATAGCATTATAAAGTGTTTGATTAATTTGAATAGCTTCCGAATACCCTTTTAAACTTGTACTGCAGCTTTTAAGATTAGTGCCTACAGGATGCTTGGGGTTTTAAGTATTACCACCCAGCCTATAGAACACAACCCTCGTAGAGTCTCTACCACCCAACCTATAGAACACATCCCTCGTAGTGTCACTACCACCCAGCCTATAGAACACATCCCTCGTAGTGTCTCTACCACCGAGCCTATAGAACACATCCCTCGTAGTGTCACTACCACCCAGCCTATAGAACACATCCCTCGTAGTGTCTCTACCACCCAGCCTATAGAACACATCCCTCGTAGTGTCTCTACCACCCAGCCTATAGAACACATCCCTCGTAGTGTCACTACCACCCAGCCTATAGAACACATCCCTCGTAGTGTCTCTACCACCCAGCCTACAGAACACATCCCTCGTAGTGTCTCTACCACCCAGCCTATAGAACACATCCCTCGTAGTGTCTCTACCACCCAGCCTATAGAACACATCCCTCGTAGTGTCTCTACCACCCAACCTATAGAACACATCCCTCGTAGTGTCACTACCACCCAGCCTATAGAACACATCCCTCGTAGTGTCACTACCACCCAGCCTATAGAACACATCCCTCGTTGTGTCACTACCACCCAGCCTACAGAACACATCCCTCGTAGTGTCTCTACCACCCAGCCTATAGAACACATCCCTCGTAGTGTCTCTACCACCCAGCCTATAGAACACATCCCTCGTAGTGTCTCTACCACCCAGCCTATAGAACACATCCCTCATAGTGTCACTACCACCCAGCCTATAGAACACATCCCTCGTAGTGTCACTACCACCCAGCCTATAGAACACATCCCTCGTTGTGTCACTACCACCCAGCCTATAGAACACATCCCTCGTAGTGTCACTACCACCCAGCCTATAGAACACATCACCTCGTAGTGTCACTACCACCCAGCCTATAGAACACATCCCTCGTTGTGTCACTACCACCCAGCCTACAGAACACATCCCTCATAGTGTCTCTACCACCCAGCCTATAGAACACATCCTCGTAGTGTCACTACCACCCAGCCTACAGAACACATCCTCGTAGTGTCACTACCACCCAGCCTATAGAACACATCCCTCGTAGTGTCTCTACCACCCAGCCTATAGAACACATCCCTCGCAGTGTCTCTACCACCCAGCCTATAGAACACATCCCTCGTAGTGTCTCTACCACCCAGCCTATAGAACACATCCCTCGTTGTGTCTCTACCACCCAGCCTATAGAACACATCCCTCGTTGTGTCTCTACCACCCAACCTATAGAACAC